>NC_056741.1:1277768155-1277872091 GCF_019279795.1 Protopterus annectens | reverse complement strand
CATTAGCCAGCCAGCCTTCCATGTAAGGCACACACACGCATGCACTCATGCCTAGGGCCAATTGAGTGTCCAATCCACCTACAGCATGCCTTTGGGATGTGGGAGGAAACCGGAGCACCCAGAGAAAATCCACGCAACCACAGGGAGGATATGCAGACTCCGCACAGAAGGCACCCCAGCCGAGGATTGAACCGGAGAACCTCTTGCTGTGAGGTGACAATGCTAACCGCTGCACCACCGTGGGCACACTACAAAGTAGCAAGAACAAGTGAGGCAAATGCACAGGGTCACGCAGGGTTACACAAAATGATAACACAGAAGCTTGTCATTGAGGAGCAAATATGCTTAAAGAAAATGAGAGAAGAATAAGGGAACGGATGAGGAAACGAACATCAGTTGTTTGTGGAAAAGATGATGGGATTAACCCTTTGCTGGGCAAACAGGTGCAAAAGTATGCATATGTACAACAATTCAGTGATGAAACAAGTCTATATAAAGAACAGGAATATATAAGAAGCAGAGTAGGCATTTTTAACTAATCTTTATAAAGGTAAAGATGTATGCCGTGCAGAGGTAAACAGCTGTGTAAACAGGAAGTAAATAAGATGGAGACAAAAATTGCAGTTAAGGAAATAAGGAAGGCTATGGCTACAGCTAAAGATGAATTTTGTTAGAAACAGATGAGCTGACCTTTAGGTTTTATAGGTCAATGAATGACAAACAGCTGGAGTATTTAAGAAGGTGTTGCAAAAGTGGTTGCCCATAAGGAAAGGGAGGAGTATGATATATGATGCTGAGATTAAGTTTATATCAAGTGGAAAGCAAAAGGAGGTTTTAAATAATTGGAGACATTTGGCTTTGGCCAACACTGATTATAACATTTAAAAAATATATTGCTGCTGAGAGTGAGTTAAAAAAATTAGAGGATTAGGAGAACATGTGATATATGGTATTTCAAAAGGTAAGAATATACAAAAACTTGCTGTTAGAGAAGTTGTGGAATTAATAAAAAAGGAAAAGGGGTTCTTAAAGCTTACGATAATCTGGTGCATGAAACAATGTCAAACATACCAAGAGGCTATAGGTTGTATATAACAGGTTTGCAGTTATTTGAGAATTATATTGTATATAAATTGGTATTTAGGATATATAAAGGATATGTTAAATGGAGTAAAGAATGTGCATTGATTCTTTTGGTTTTGAGGCTAGCTATGAATCCAGTAATTGTAAAATTTAAGAAGGAAATGAAGAGTGAGGAAAGAATTTCAATGTCGTTAATCCTTATGCAGATGATGTAATTTGTGTAGAAGGGAAAGGTGATGGTGTGTTTGCAAAACACGTTAAGAGAATGGATTGAATAAGAAGAGAATAAAACGCAAGATATTTAGAAGGAAATGTGGTGTTGAAAACTGATGATAAATGTATTTAACTATTAGGAGTTAAGACTGATAATCAGTCTGGCAGTTAAAGCAGAGGACTAACTCTCTGACTTTTTAACAAGAGGCTTCCAAGACAAATATAGACGGTTTGAATCTTTTCACCTTCATTTGCTACAATGTAACCTTCAGCAAGTCACTTAACCATAGAGTGCTTTGGAGCAATTGGGAATTTGGGCTAGGTTCCTTAATGATCTCCTGGACCACATGCCTAGTAACTATCTATGAACCTAAAATTATGGGATGATGAGCGAGCTTTGGAGGAGACTTGGGGAAAGGCAAAAGGCATTATAGGGAGAAGGAAGATGGAAGGCTTACAAAAAGCACATAAAAAGAGGATATATTTTATAAAATCAGTGTTTTTAGGTAAGCTGGGGTATTAGGGGCAGGATTATCATTTCCCAGAAAAATTCTGAAGCAGAACTGATGAATGTATTTATTGCAGTGATATGAGGTTCCCACTGAAACCTCATTAATTGGGGAATTTTATATAATAAAGAGGGAAAAGGAGGGTTAGATATGAAGCAACTGGTAGCCAGAAAGAAAATAACTAATACTGCTCAGGAAGAGAATGGTGAAGGAATTATTGGAAAGGATAGATGGCAATAATTAAGACTAAAATAACCAGTAAAGAAGAAATATATTATGAGTACAGAAAGAAGTACAACATTTATAAAGGAACATGGATAGCAGGAGAAAGTTTACAACAATTTTAAGAAATTGTACAAAATTATGGAGAAATTGTATGTGGTTCAGAGTCAGTATGGTTTAGAGAATGACAAAAAGTATTAGAGAAAAAGGTTCAGGAAGCATCATTTTTATGAAGGCCTTCATATGGAAAGATTCCTATAACAGGAAAGATGAAGTATAAAAGTGGAGAGAAAATGTTTGGTCACATGGTATGAGATGGAAATTTTTTGAGTAAAACAGGATAAAATGTTTTGGGTTTAGGAGAATGCAACATATATGGACATCATGAGAATATGCACAGGGAGAATATAAATAAAGTACATAAGGTAGAGGCTTCATGTTGTGGGAAATAATGAAGGAAACTAAAATGAGGTGTAGGGGTATGTCCAAAAGAATTCTACATCGTCTTCTCCACTTGTCAGTGTTTAATAAAACTCTGAGCTGGGAGTTTCTGGTTAAAGGCTTATTGTGCCTGCTTATTTGAACTGTTTCTTTCTGAAATTGGTACGCCTTGTTTGCTGTAGCATAGACTAAATTCAGACCTGCTGAATCTAACTTTGTTTGTATAACTTGAGCACTAATCCAGACCATCTTTTTTTTGGAGAAGGTTCTCCTGCACCCTAGAGGCATGGGTGTGCAGTTAGATCTTGTTTGATCGAAGACTGCTGGAACGGGGTTCAGTTTTTAGCTTTTTATTGGTTAATTGTTTAATTTGTTTAAATCAATTTTCTGATTTGCTACTGTTATATTAAAAAAAAAAAAGAAGAAAATACACTTTATGCATCGCCGCTTAGCTAGGGTTAAACTATTCCTGGCGCCATAAAGTCTGCTCTTCAAATTTTTCCTTAGAACTAGCCATTTTTTTAGTTTTAGCACTCAAATCTGTTTCTTTGAGCTCAGCACTTGTTCAGAACTCGTTGTAAGCACTAAATAAGCTACAAATTACTACAGCACTCAACTTTCCTCACTTGTCTAGAGGAAAACAGTTTTTAGTACTTAATAAATAAGCACCTATCCAGGCATGTCTAAGGGTCAGCTCCCAGTGTTTTCTTCTGTCTACCTGATGAATCTGGGCATCTTGGGGCAATGCAGCAATTGCCTCATGTACACAGACAACCCTCTCCTCCTATCACCCCTACAACCTATGACAGATGCACTTATATAGCCAAACTGGAAGCACAGCTCTCTTCACCCAAGACTGGGCTAGACAGTCAAGAGGATAATGTAAACACTTACACCACACCACACTCATCACGTAGTCCCTCAAAACATATGCCACCAAAACACACATAGAAACACAAAACACACACCTACATTCGCAGAGGCTTTCAATAAAAATCTGTTCAAGCAACAGAGACCTCCAAAACAGAAATGCAAGCAACCTCCACCCCCCCACCAACACAACCCAAATGACACATAGCCCACAAAGTCAGTGTGCCACTCAAAAAGAGCCCATAAGGCATAACAACGTACCCAACACTCTAGTCATAGGTGACTCTATAGTCAGGCACACTGATGTTCCACTCACCTGGCTAAACAAAGAGAAAGTTACTGTTAGCTGCCAGTCAGGTGCCAGGATCTGCCACATAATGCATGCACTCAGGTCACTCCACAACAAGTACAAATATGACTCTGTCATTGTCTATGTTAGTGTGAATGACCTGAGATGTACCTCCCTGGACTACATGAAAAAAGATGTGGAGGAGCTCTCCTAACTTGTAGCCCAAGCAGGTATGACCTTAGCCCTGAGAAGCATCCTGCCATCACCCAGAATGATACCACAGTACAAGGACAAATTGATTGACTTCAACAATTGGCTAAGCTCCTGGTGTCATTCTAAGGGGATCCGGAATGACATGATCGACAGACCACGATGCTTTGCCAGAGATGGCCTGCACCTGTCACCCTTGGGATTCTGGATACTGGCTAAGGCCCTTGCCACCCCTATAGTGCCTTTTTTAGGCAAGGTTCAAATGACAAATTCACCACTGTAACAGGTACAAGCAAGCAAAATCTGAGGGTAATGCTACTCAATGCTAGAAGTCTAAACCTCAAAATGCATTCACTCGAGGCACTCCTTAAAATGGAGAACATCAACATCTGTGCAGTGACAGAGACCTGGTTCAAGGCTCCAGAGAGCACCCCTGCATTACCGGGCTATAATTCATACCACACCTTTCAGCCACCTAACCTGCACCGAAACACTAAAGGCGGAGGTGTGTCCATATTCATTAAGGATATCCACACCTCCAGGCTAGTTTGCTCAGCATAATGCATCCGAGATTATCCAAGTGCAACTAACTCTGGGCAAGACCGCAATCCAAATTGTAACTTGCTACAGACCCCCACCATGCCCCAGGATTCCCACTCCTCATTTCTTGATACACTGGAAAATATTGGGGTGCAACCCAACACCCTAATAATGGGCGATTTCAACTACCCCACCATTAACTGGGAAAACTACTCATGTACCAACTCTTTTGCTCAACGTTTTCTGGAATTCATAAATTCCAATGCCTTGGATCAACTTATCCACACCCCCACCAGGGGCAGCAATATCCTACACCTGGTCATTACCAACATGGGAGACTGGTGTTCCACACCAGAGGTCAATTCCTCGTTGGTCATATCTGACCACAAGCTAATCATCCAAGACATCCACATCCGGCCCCCACCCCATTAGGGAAACCACCATAAAAAATTTCTCCAACGCCAACTTCAGGCTTCTTAAGACAGAAGTGGCAAAATTCACGACACCCATGCAGACGGACAATAGAGGTATGACTGCTGAATCCTACACAAATGCAGTTTATAAGCACTTACACAAGAGCATGGATTATGCTATCCCAAACAGAACCAAGATGCTATCCTCCAAACAAATGAAGCCAACCTGCCATAAACAAACTCTACAACAGAAGAAAAAAACTGTTGCAAAAAAGAGTAAAATCCCATGATTGGAAGAACTCCCTGGTCAGCCTCAGTAAGAAGCTGAGATCCCTCATAAAAATCTTCCAAAGCTAGTTACGAAAACAAAATTGCCACCGATTCTAAAGACAACCACAAAGCATTCTATAACTATGTCAAGAATCTCAATGGCAACACTCAGATCTGCTCTGAGTTACAACACAATGGCACTAAATATACAGAACCAACTGATATTGCCAACATCCTGGCAGATAGGTTCAATGCTAACTTTACCCCCCTGTCACCCCCTAAAGGGCCCATCTCTATACCAGATGAATGCAAAGTTCCTGTCATCACAGCTGTACAGGTAAAAACCACACTCTCCAAAGTCAAGAACACAGGATCCATGGGACCTAACAACATCCCAGGCTGCATTCTACATGAACTACAGAATGAACTGGCACCCCACCTAAGCACCATGGTCAATCACAGCCTCAACTCAGGCTTTGTGCCCACTGAATGGTGCACAGCGGCAGTTATCCCACTCCACAAAGGGGGAGCCACCACAGACCCCGGAAACTACAGCCCCATTAGCCTAATGAGCCTGGTCTGCAAGGCCATGGAACATATCATCATGGAACTTATAAACAAAGACATTGGTAATTTCCAAACTCTGGACCCCACCCAGTTCAGGTTTGTAAAAAGCAGATCATGTCTCCTAAACCTGACAGACTACTTTGAAGCAGTCACCAAAGCTGTAGATGAGGGTATACCTACAAAGGAAACAGTCTAATTTAACATTCAGGTCAAAGTGCAAAATAATCATTTAGTAAATTAAAATAAATGTAACAACCACATGTTCATCATAAAGCTTTTTATGTATATAAATTGCCAAATGTATGAAAGTATAAAAATATTCACCAAAAACACTCTAAAAACACTTCTCAAAAAATGTAAACAACTACAGTAATTGATAACCCAAACATAAATAAGTTGTGAACAGTTAGATAAAATTAATAACTAAATACAAGTAAGTATCTTTACTAAAAACTCATCAAACAGATGCTAAAAATTCCATAATAAACAAACCAATAATATTTAAATCCTGTATAAGTAAGTAAATAAATACACAAATGGACCTCGAACAGCTATGTATATCAAACATGCCTATTCCCTGCCTATGACTAATACATGTGCACCAATACAAATAAATATACACATATAAATACATATATATAGAAATGTTCAAAAAGAGCATGTGTTTCAGAATTTAGCTGGTCTCATATATAGAGCACTCTTTAGTGAAACATTTTCATTGATATCAGGGGGCATTGTGGCATTCTTTGTACTTGACAGTGTTCATATTGCGTCCACCTTTAGGTGACTTGTGGACTCTCTCCACTACAAAAAAATAAAACATTTCTACTTGACTAGGAGTGCTTAAATAAAACATTAGCCGTGTTTTTGTGTTTGATATCTCTAAGGTGTTCATAAGTACGTGCATGCAATTGCCTTTCATTTTCCAAACATAGAATGCCAAACAGGATCAACAACTGGACAGATAAACTACCCCCTCACTTTTACAATTACAGCATTCTGGACAGGGTATAGATCTGTCCTAACCTGGAAATAACAATAAGGCCCTTCCAAAATTAAATGGTAGTATTTACAACAGCCACATTTTGCTATTTTGTTTTCTTTGTTCAACCTGTAACTCTGCGCTACTGGATTTCTCAAACAAATTTTCAGGTTAATCCCTTTCCAGTGCGAGAAGACCAGTCTGTCACCTAACAACTGAGTATATTCATCATGCTTGTATTAGATATAATCATGGGCTACTAAAAAGTGTCCAAGCTGTGTGTCCTGTAAAAAACATGTTTCAACAATGGTTCAAAATCCTTATTCCTTCTTTCAGTAATCTCCTTGGCCAGATGACTCAAGATATCTAGGGAGTAACACCTCTCCAAAAACATCTTAGAGAGTCCACAAGTCATCTAGAGGAGGCCACAAAATGAACACTCTCCAGTACAGAGAAGATAAATGGCAGTTGTTGTTGAATGCCACAATGCTCCCTGGTGTCAAGACTGTTTCACTAAACAGTTCTCTGTCTATATATCTATATCTAGCTACACACACACACATATATATATATATATATATATATAACATAAATTAGATATAGATATCTACACACACACACACATATATATATATATATATATATATATATATATATATGAGCAGCTAAATTATGAAATACATGTTCTTTTTTGAACATCTCTTTAAATATCTATTTATATGTGTATATTTATTTGTATTGTTGCTTGTTTGAAACAGGAAAAAGTCAACAACCCTCTTTTGAAGAGATAAATTTGCACATTTATTTTATTTTATTTATTTATTTTAATAGTTCCATGATTGGGAGAAAAGGGATTGACTTCATAACTATGTACATTAGAATTTTTCATTGTTTTTTTCTTAACTGTAAAACTAATGAATACAGTTTTATATAATTTTAGTCTGAACAAAGCATGAACTAAAACAGCTGTTATTTTGACTGTAGTTTGAAGAACTATGAATTTACAGGGGCTATCTGCACAAAGGTAAATTTTGTTTACTAAATACTTCCTAGACCTCCTTTGAATAGAAAAAATAAGTTGCCATTGCAACTTCCAAGATGGTTGTACACTGATCAGGGGCGGCCCGTGCTATCGGACTGCCGGTCTGCAGCCCCCTCAACCTGAAAGTACAGATAAAATAAAAAATAAAACGAAAAAAAAAGTTTACATTTCGCGGACTTCGCGCATGCGCACTGCTGCTGAGACAGTCTAGTGCATGGAGCATGCGCACGGCAGTCCTGATTGAGGATCATGGGCAGGAGCTCTCCCACAAGTCGTCGGACTACAATGTCGGCAGTCAAGGGAAGGATCGGATTGGAGTTTGCTGCAGGGGAAGATCTCACGACGGGCAAGGTAAGGATCTGGATTGGAGTAGAGTTCGCGACGGGCAGGGTCGGATTTGCGCGTGATTTACTTACTGGATGTATGGTGGCTGCAGTCTCGTCGGGATTTACGTACTGGATGTATGGTGGTTTTATGGACAGGGATTTACTACAGGACCAGGTAAGTGGAGTGTGTGTGTGTGGTTTTGCATTTACTACAGGACATGGAGTGTGTGGTTTTGCATTTACTACAGGATATGGAGTGTGTGGTTTTGCTATTACTACAGGACCAGGTGTGTGTGGTTTTGCTATTAGTACAGGACCAGGTGTGTGTGTGTGGTTTTGCTATTACTACAGGACCAGGTGTGTGTGTGGTTTTGCTATTACTACAGGAGTGTGTGTGTGTGTGGTTTTGCTATTACTACAGGAGTGTGTGTGTGTGTGTGTGTGTGTGTGTGTGTGTGTGTGTGTGTGTAAATGCCTCAGGTGGGATGTACTGGTGATTAGACTCATGGTGGTGTGGTAGGGAATACCTCAGGCTTGAACCCTGTACCTTGTATGCAGGTGTTAAAGACCTGAATTCCCTACCCACCACCATTTGTAAAAAAATTGCAGATTTTTGCCTCATATTTGATCTGATCTATTCCTCATAATATCTGTGTTTTTTAAATATTGCAATGCTTGAAATTTGATGGTGCAGTGGTAGCATTGATGCCTCATAGCTATAGGTTCTTGGGTTTGGTTCTTGGCTGGGGTGCCTTCTTTGTGGGGGGGGGGGGGCTGTATCTTCTCCCTGTGTTTGTGTGGGTTTGTTTTTGTGTCCTCCCATGTTACAAAGACATGTCTGCATTATTTCTTCCTGGGCCTCTGCTGAGAATTGTTTTTTTTTGTTCCAAGCCAAACTGTCCTGATTAACAAATGTTAAATAAAATTGACAGGCATTTGAATTTCAGACTTCAGGTTTCTGAATGTTTAATTCCTTGCATATTTGATGGTGCAGTGGTAGTATTGTTGCCTCACAGCTATAGGTTTTCTGGTTTGATTCTTGGCTGGGGTGCCTTCTGTGTGGAGTCTGCATCTCCTCCCTGTGTTTGTGTGGATTTGCTCTGGTGCCCTGTCATTTTAGAAAGACGTGTCTGCAGTATTAATCCCTGGGTCTCTGCTGAAAATTGTTTTTGTTCTGTCAGCAGTAAAATTGACAGGCATTTGAATTTCAGACTTCATGTTCTTCAGAATACATAGTAAACAACCCTTTTTTCTAGCAATTTTCTAAGTTTATAAGATGAATATTTAAAATTTGTCCCTATTTTTGGGACTGTATTCCCCCATTATTGGCTTCGTCCAGGTTTTTGTGCTAAGGTTGACCGCTATGGCAAGAACTGAATTCACTGAATATGTTTGAGGGCTGTATTCCCTCATTACTGGGTTTGTCCAGGTGTTTTGTACTAAGAGGTTGACAGCTATGGTGAGAACTGAATTCACTAAATGATAGCCATTTAAGTTTCAGTCTTCCTCTCTTTTACAAAGCAGCTGATGTGGCGCAGTGGTATGTTACTCTGACTGTTTTGCTCAGGGACTTTGGCAGTAAAATGTATGGTGGTAACACAACATTTTATTCTAGCACCTTTCCAAGATTATACAAGCAATGTTTAATGTGTCCCTGGTTTTTGGGCTTTTGACCCCCCCCCCCAATACATTTTGGCTTTTTCCAGTTTTCTTGTGCTGTGAAGTTGAGATGCAGTTGAGTATTGAGTAGATTTTACAAGGAGCTGAGAGCTGCAGGGGAACAGAAGTTTAGTGCTTTGCCTTGTTAATACTATAGCACAACAGGTTGTGTACTTGCTTTTGATGCAGAAGGCTGTGGGTTCTACTCCCACAAGGGGTGGATGCTGCCATACTGAGAATGTTCTCCTTGGTGAAGATACTAACTATGAGTCTGTTATCAGTTTGCTATCCATTTCCTCTTGCAATATTATTATTAGCTTATCATATTTTAATGTAATATAGGCAATTTATTCCTGAGGGGCAACAGACACTTTATTTTTCGATGAAACCATGAAATATAAAGGTGATTGCTAGCAGCAACCTCTTCATTAGTTACAGATTTCTTTAACGTGGAATTATTTAGATGACTTTTACTTCAGAGATTGTGCATATTTACTGATAATGGACTGTAGAATTGTGCATATTTACTGATAAAGGTGGTCTGTAGAATTGTGCATATTTACTGATAATGGTGGACTGTAGAATTGTGCATATTTACTAATAATGGTGGACTGTAGAATTGTGTATATTTACTAATAATGGTGGACTGTGGAAGTCTGAGTAGACTTTTTTATGATAAATGTTCTCAACTGGGCAGTTTTGCCATTATGGGTGCATACGTTTTGTTTCATTGCTTACTGGAAAAATGTTCAAAACAAATTTAAAACACCCTCAAACAACTGTACTGTATTGTACAAGGAATATAATTTTAGTACAATGAGGAAGGTGTATCAAAGAGCACATGTATGTTTCATATGCGAGGGGCCTATGATTTGAAAACAGCCAAAAATTAATCTTTATCTGTCACTGGCAAAATGTATTTTCTTTGAATGTGGGTTTCAATGCTGTTTCAATGAATGTGAGTTTCAAGGGCAGAGAAGGTTTAATGCTAAGTTTTCATTGTGAGACTGCATTGCTTTGTTTAGCAGATGACTTAGTGTTTGTGCTGTAAAATACAAAATAAAACTTTCAAATGAAGTCCAACTCATCATAGAAGTAAAGCAGTATGCACATTAGTGTTTATGGTAAATGGAGTGAAATAGCCAAGTAATGGTTCATTGGAATGGCTGCAGAGGCTCCATTCAACCATGATTTTGTCAGGGGGGAAGGGCAGCAAACTCAGACAGGCCCAGCTGAACTATACCTCCCAACTGTCCAGATTTTCAAAGAATGAATAGATTTTTGCTTCTTATTTTTGGTTTGTTCTTCATAAAATTTGTAGTTTTCTGGCAAATCATTTAGGAATTAAGTCACTAAATAATGATACACTGAGTTTCAGACTTCATAACCTTCAGAAAAATGTATGTTAAAGTAAGAGCTGTTCTATCAACTGTCTCAATTTATACAAGAGCAATTTTTAGTACTGTTTATATGTGCCCCCAATATATTTGGCCTTGTTCAGATTTACTGCATTAACAGGTTGAAAGGTACATGCAAATAAATTGCTTTATAGAATTAGGCATAGCCAACCTCTCAACTGTCCCCGATTTTTGGCTCAAAATGTTGCTCTTCCCCCTAATAATCCCTCCGCAAAATAGCAATTTTGGAAGAAAACATGGAGGGTTTACAATTAAGAAATAACTGTAATAATTATAGATTACTTAGTTGAAATGCATGTAGATTCTTTTATTTTGTCAGCTGCTCAAGGTAGGCAGTACTAATATTAAAGTGTCCCTTCCTTGGCAGGTTCCCAGCTATATTGTGTGTCTATTTTATATTTTTGCATCACATTTTTGGTCCATTTTTCATAAAATTGTGTGTTTTGGCAAATTAGTGACAAATCACTAAAGACTGAAGTTAGAAAATGACAGACATTTGAGTTTCAGATTTTATACCCTTCAGAAAATTCATACTAATGCAAGACCTATTCTATTATCTTTCTAAGTTTATTAGAGCAGTATTTAAAAATTGGCCTTATTTTTGGGCCTTTGTCCCACTTCTGTGTATGGCTTTGTCCAGATTTCTTGCTCTTGACGTTGAGAGGTATGACAAATGTGTCAGGGCCATCACAGTCAGCCAGAGACATTTCAAATTGTGACATACTTGTTGCACCCCACTCCCCCATGTAGTGACTCTGGATGTGTCCAAGCAAGGCAAGGAGTAGTTGTGTCTACCTTGGATGGGGAGGACACACTGCATAAGTACTACAGTGGCTTTTCATCTGTCCTTGATTTTGCAGAATGGTCTGGTTTCTGTCATATTTTTGTACTGTTGATTTATGCTTATTACTCAGATTTATGCTTATTACTCAAAGTGCCTGTTGCTCTGTGTTTAAGTAGCAATGCTTTAATGACCATAAGGTAAGCTTGTCTGAGATCGTAAGATGCAAGTAAGCTTTAATAAGCATACTGTTAAAGAATTGCCAACATTGAAAGCCTTTCTGTTGTTGCCATGCAGAGGATACTTGACTAGATAATGTATAAGCCTTGGGTATTAAAGGACAGGATTCCATTATTTTAAAAAGCTCATTACACTTGTTGGAGACTTCCAGTCATCTCTACAGACTTTACCCATAAACTAAACAGAATGCCAATCATGTGTGGTCCATAACCTGTACAGTAATCCTTTAAGCAATGTATCTTGAGCTTGTTTCTTGTTTGCTTTTCATTTTTTACTTTGATCATGTTTTCCCCATGAAACAAGTTGTCAGGCAGCGCAGCAGGTCTTTTTTGGATAAGAAACATTTTTACAAGTGGGGGCATCACAGAGATTTCTACTTTCAGCATGTTACTTGGTACTTTAATAAAGCTGAATATATTATAATTAGAACTACAGTGCAAGGAGAAGTGGTTTGAGTTGAGTGCTTCTGGTTTTCTTATACTTGATTTTGACTGGCATTCCAGTAATGTATTTAAAACGTAATTTATTTTTTCATGCCTCACAACCTTTTGTTTCCATCTAGATATTAAGTAAGCTGTCATGCAGCCAATGCATTGAAATATTTTTATTCTTCTACACTTATTTTTGTCTTGATTGGGTTTTCATAATGATGGTTTGCCACCCAGGGCAGCGTATTTAATTAAAGTTAGTTTTTGTGGTTTTGTGCATAGCTCCTCCCCTTTCTAGTTGACCACACCCCTTCCCCCATTGACCCCACCCATTCAGCTGTCTCCTGCAGCCCCCCTGTGATTTGAAGTCACTAGCCGCCACTGACACTGATCAACAGCTTAATTTCAGCTCTCCCAGTGTGAAAAAAGGAACAGAGAGATAACTATGTCAGTTTTAGTAAATTTAGTTACTAGCTAGAAGGCACACTGTCTGAATGCCAGCAAAGAAGAAACTTAGAAAGCCTGAAAAAAATGTGGTCAGAGCTGATTAAAATAAACAAAATATTGAAGGAGTATGTCAACTCAAATAAAAAAGGCTAGAAAATAGGAGAAGCTTTAAACAGATATTCAGATGAACTAATAAAACTGTGAAAATCAGAGGCTGAAATTGAGACTGCTCAAGAAGAGCGGTTTCAAAAAAATGGTAGAGTTCGACAACATAGCATGCAGTGGAAGCATGAGATTTTTTTCTGCACTACAGAAACTGGAAGGAACAGACTATTAATTTTACGACAGCACAAATAAGCAACTGGACTGCTTTTCCACTGGATGATTTGTTAACTGAAAGCACACATCATATGTATGTTCCAAACCTGACCATGAGAAAGCAGCTAAGACCTGTATTAATAAAGTTGCAATCATACCAGTAGAAAGAGTTGATACTGATGAAATTGTGGCAGAAGGGCAAAGTATTAAAAACTGAAGACAATAGGAGAAAGGAGATTTTGCCAATAGGGGTGACTGCAAGTAGGGATACAGAAAATAGGCAAGAGTGGGGCTGGACTCTACTGGAGAAACCTGTCAAAGTAACCAAGATATTAGGAGCAAATAACTCAAACAGGAAAGGTAATGTAATAAGAGTACATGAGGCCAAGAAAACATTTGGATTGCAGTCTAGAGGCTGCCTTCCCTACCAGGGCTTGATCTCAGACTACAGGCAAAGAGAAAGGGATAGGGGAATTTTAAGTGAAAGACCTGCTCTGGTAGAGATTTTAGTTGAACCTAGAACAGAAGTAGCTGTTAAAATGGGATAATTATTGAATAATAACTATAAGAAACAATCAGAGGAGGTTAGAAATGATTGGGAAGAGAGACTGGAAAAGCAATTTACAGGAAAACAATGGGAAAACACATGTATGGCTCCCAAGTATACAACTAAGTCCAGAAGGTTTTGGATCTTTGTTTGAAAGTATTTGCATAGGTATTTATATACCCCAAGTAGACTTAAAATATTTTTTCTTCAGGTAGACAGCACATGTTGGAGGTGTGTGATGGAGACAAAAAAGGTATCTGGAAACATATGTTTTGGGAGTGCAATGAGTTGGCACATTTTAAAAATTCCCTACAGAGTGCCCCATCAGAAATACTGGGTTAGGAAATTATTCTTTGGGGTTGGGATGTAGGATCTGAATTGCTTAGCCATAGTAAGGCCTTATAAGACAACAATGTGATTCTATTATTAAATGCTCAACTTATCTGTCCTTTTTCTCCCTATTTATAGGCCCTGCTATGAGTAAACAATACAGAATTTAAATCGACTTTTTCTCGCCACTAGAAGAGTACATTACTGTACTGTGGTGGTTTCACTTTCAAAAAACTTTTATCCCACCCTGGAAAAGCTTGCTGCAGTCTCCAATTCATTGATGTCATCAAGGCCAATGAATACAGGTAGTTTTCTGACCAATTCCCTCTCCAAACTGACATCACCATGACCATCCTAAAAACCCACCCATGCTGTGATGTCACAGCTCCCTGGTCTTTCCCCTACCCATACAGAAAGTAAAGGCTAGAACAAGGAAACTGTACACGAGTCTAGTCTTTTGCTGTGAGCTGTCAATCACAGCAGGTAACAGCTCAAATTACCCTTAGCACTTTGACAGCTAGGGAAGTTAGGAAGGGGGATGGAAGAGGAGTCAAAGTAGTACAATTCAGGCTTCACAAAAGACTGCAATTTAGTCATTCTAAAAAGAAGCAGTAGTAAAAAGTACTTTGAAAGTCTGTTCTGTGGCATTTGCACTGTTGGTGTTTTAAGTAGTTATTAAATGGCATGAAATGTTACTTAAAATTATCTGACTGAAAGACAGTAGTGTATGTATGTAAAATCAATGCAGTGACAGGAGCTTTTGGAAAGAAAGAGGCCTTGCATAAGGTAATTTTTTTACAGACAAGCACTGCATTGTGGGATACCTAGAGGCAGAATAAACAATCAGGATCACTTTAAGGTGCTAGACCCCATGTGGTCAGACTCAGAAATTATATATTAAAATATTTAAAAAAACTGTAAATATGTGGTATTTTGGTATGGAAGACATAAATTCAGTACTAGAGTGGTGTTAAAATATAGGAAACACCAAACCATGATGAAATGCACATGTTTTTTGAGTCTGTGGCTGCAGTTCTCCTTTAAGTTTAATTATATTAGGTGCAAAAAAATTACTAGAAAGTGGAAATCAAAGACTACACTAGCTGTATTTCAGGAAATGGATATGATAAAAGAGATAAAATAACTAGAAGAGTGATCTTTAGAAATGGGAAGGTGCAGATTATATAGGAGTAAATGGAAATTGTGGAACAATACATGTATAATAATAGGTTCATAGGTAGTTACTAGGCTATCTGCCTGAGGGCATTTATAAGCCTAGCCAGAGTGTGTCAGCTTTCGCCACCCCCATTGATTAATTAACTGAGCCTCTGTCAAGAAGAGCCAATGAAGTGATCATAGGGGTGTATTTTCCGTTACCCATCCACTAGTCAAGGTTTCTCTTGAAGAGTGTTAGTGAGGGGCTCTGCCTAATGTAGTTAGGAATTTTGTTCCAAAGCATGGGGAGTCTCTGTGACAGGAATCTCTCCCTCCAGCACATTCTATTTATTGTTGTGGCGAGGTTTAGCTCACTAGAGCGAGTGGCTCGCAGTGACTTGGATTTCTTTAGGTGGAGCATGTCCATCAATTCTGAGTTGGACATGGCTTTGTAAGTCAGGCAGGGATCACCTCTGAGTAAGCGATATGCGACTGAGTACAGCTGGAGTTTTACCAGTCAGGCTGCATAGGACATACGTTTGAGGCCAGTAATCCTCTTGGTGAGGTACTTTTTGTGGCCTTTCCAGCTGTTGGAAGTGTCTTGTGAGGTACATCCCAAATGGGGCATTGTACTCTATGATGGGTCTGATGAGTGACGAGTAGAGGGGCACTATAACTTCTTTATTTCTAGATGCAAATCCTTTAGTAATTAGATGGGCTACATAGAAGGATTTCCTAACTACTTTGGCAATATGATTGTCAAAGGAGGGATTACTATCTACCTGGGTCCCCAGATCTCTTATTACCTCTTCTGTATTAAGGGGGCTGCCACCTATGTGGTAATTCATGGGTGTTTTGTTTTTCCCAAATGGGATGACTATGCATTTTTTGGCATTTAGCTTGAGACCATGACTTTGACACCAAGTGTCCGTCTCAGTAAGGCTCTTTTGGAGAATGTCCATGTCAGCCGGAGAGTCAATTATGGATTCCAGTTTGCAGTCATCGGCGAACTTGGTTAGCCATACTCCTCCTGTGTTTGCCTGTACTTCTGAGAAGTATATGCCAAACAGTAGGGGTCCCAGGACCGAGCCTTGTGGGACACCACTTGTGACTGGTTTAGAGTCCGACCTGGAGCCTGCTATTCTTACCATGTGAGTTCTGTCTGTAAGCCAGTTGGCAACCCATCTTGTGATGTAGGGGTTTATGTTCAGGCTGGTGAGTTTTTCTATAATTTCCGAGTGGGGAATGGTGTCAAAAGCCTTGGTGGGGTCAAAGTAGGCTGTGTGAACTACCTTCCCCTCATCTATGGCCTTGGTGACCGTCTCGAAGAAGTCAACCAGGCTTAGTAGGCATGATCTGCCCTTAACAAAGCCGAACTGGGTCGGGTCAAGTGTTTGAAGGTTCCCAATGTCTTTGTTAATTAGTTCCATGATGATGTGCTCCATAGCCTTGCAGACCAGGCTAGTCAGGCTTATGGGACGATAGTTACCAGGGTCAGTTGTGGCCCCCCCTTTGTGGAGCAGAATAACCATTGCTGTGCACCATTCTATGGGCACGTAGCCTGTGGAGAGGCTGAGGTTGAACAGTGTGTTTAGGTGGAGGGTTAGTTTGTTCTGTAGTTCGTGCAAGATGCAGCCTGGGACACCATCTGGCCCCATTGATGCTGTGTTTTTGGCTTTTGAAAGGGTTGTTTTCACCTGTGCATTTGTGATTTCTGGGACACTACACTTTTCCGGTATTGTTGTCGGCCCTTTTGGGGGTGAAGTTTGCACTGAATCTATCTGCCAGGATGTTGGCAATATCAGTGGGATCAGTATATTTTGTGCTATTTTGCAGTAGCTCAGAGCATATCTGCGAGTTGCCAATTAGATTCTTGGCATAGCTAAAGAAGGCTTTGTGGTTATCTTTCGAATCCTTGGCTATTTTTCTTTCGAATTTAGCCTTGGAGGATTTTATGAGGGACCTACGTTTCTTACTGATACTGATCAGGGATGACTTTCCTTCTTGGGATTTGCTTTTTTTCTGAACTAGTTTCCTCCTTCTATTGTATAGCCTGTTATGGCAGGGGTCCACCAGACTGATTTCCTTCTTTAGGGGAGTGAGTCCTGGTTTTGTTAGGGATGGCATGATCCATGCATCCTTGTAGGTGCTCATAGAGTGCATTTGTAAAGGTTCCTTTATCTTGGACACTGTTATCCTTTAGCGTGGGGGCTGTGAAACTTACCACCTCTGTCTTAAGTAAGGTGAAATTTGCTATAGAAAAGTTTTTCACTGTGGTTTCCTTGGTTGGTGGTAGTCCAGGTCCAATGTTCAGGAGAAGGAAGATGAGTGATGTTTAAGGGAAGGAAGGAATTCAGCAATTTTCTGTAATGTTGGACTGACTATCGTAGAAAAGAAAATATATGTGATGTATATTGTATTGAAATGAAAAAATGTTAAAATTGTTTGTTTTCTTTTCTGTTAATGCATGTTTGCCTATATCTTAATAGATAGTAGAGCATTTGTGGAAAATGATTATTCACTGTTCAATAAGCAGAAAAGTAGGAAAAATACCCCAGCATTCAGGGAATGTTGAAAGGCAGGTGTGATATTTTTCCTGGAGAATCAAAGTTGTTTTTGATGCAGAATAGGCTAAGGAGAAAATATAAAAGTTTGTCCAACAAATAGTGAGTAATCAAATAGAACAGATGCTGATTCTCATTCTTCTGATAATGCCTATATAGAGACTTTACCAGTGAAGCCTTTTCCAATTTTCCAAAGGACAATGCTTGATGGACAGAAAAAAAGCAAAGGAGTTGACTAGAAGAATCGGGAATACCTTGGACTTGAACCAGAGTTTGGGGTTGGGAGATGGACACCAACAGGAGGAAGATCAGCTACACTGAAATTAGTAAAAAGAAATGTGAAATAATAAAGCATTGATCACATTTATGAAATATGACCTTACAAGAAAAAGTGGAAAGATTGGACTTTTATTGACTATTAAACTTGAGAGGGATTGACATGCGTATACCCCACTTTATGTCATTAATGTTTATAAGGCCACTAAAAAGAAAGGAAAAGGTAACTGCAAGTGAAACACTTTTTGTTTTTAATATTTGTATAAAACATTTCATGATATACATTTCATGTTATATAGTAAAGCATTTTCAGTTATTGCTGTATATGATAAAAATACTAAAGTAAACAAGTGCCTTTTTTAGTTTTAAGAAGTGTAGGCATTACCTTTTAAAAACAGAATAAAGGCTGGACCAAAACATATTTAAGTTAATGTACTGTAATCTTGAGTTGTTGAGGTAGGGGTGTAAAAGTGTATAGACTGTAATATATGTAGAGTTGGTATGTCTTATCCAACTTTTGCATAGGTGAATTGCTGGATTAAGGCCTTGGCTTAATCTAATAACAAGCTTTTGTGTAAGCAAGTAAATAAGAGAACGATGAATGAAATGAAAAGTTTTCCTTTAGCAAATAAATGTTCAGTGTGAGTCGAGCAGTCTGCAGCTGAGTGCAGATGTATATTTTGTTCTAATCCATGGACACAAGCTGACGCATTTGGAAAGAAGTGACCATATGAATTTGATAAAGGAAGGAAATTCAGCAGAGTAGCAGAGACAAAGGAAAAGGAGAGTATTTATACAAATTGCCAGAGGAGCTCCAGTAGTGATAGAAATGGAAAAAAGAGATAATACTAGTAGAATTGTGGTAGTAAGGAGCTACAGGCAAGAGAGGAGGATTACACTGGCATGTATTTATACTCCACCTAAAACTGCTATTCTGGATTAAGAAATGGATTAAGAAATTTTGGGGAGAAATAATCAGTTTTCACCAGGGTATATTACTTACAGTAGGGGACTGGAACGTGATTTGCAGCAATGAGTATGTATCTAGGAGACCTAAAAGGGAAAATATAAAAAAGAAGGTAGATTTCTGCAGAATTTTATGAAAAGATTTGGTATGGAAGACAAAAATTCAGTACTAGGAACTCAGAGAGAATTTACATATTCCCCAAGGTACAATAACTGAGCTAGACTAGACAGAAAATATACTTCACAGGAACATGTGCATTTAATTGAAAGCATTGACTCACATCCTATAACTAATTCTGATCATGCTCCAGTAACAACTAAGATAAAAATGCAGGATAATAAAGTAAAACTGAGACATTGGCACTTCCCTAGCTACCTGATAAGAGAGAAATTTAAGGAATGGGTAATGGAAATTATTTGCATTTATTACGGAAGACTGAAATTTCTTCAGAGGGTGTAGGGTAGTGAGTAGGATGAAATAAAAGTGGAGTTTAAATTAGGGTAGAAATAAAAAAAGACATAAGGTTAAGAAGTAATAATTATTTAGAGCGGCTTCACTGAACAAGAAGAGGTGCAACTGCAGAGTGTTAAACATAAAATACGGGAGTATCTGGAAAATATGCATGAGTTTAGAAAGATTGCTATTAAGCAACTGTTTTTCATAACTCCAGAGCACAAAAACTTTTAGCATGACAACTTAGGCAACATAAAGTAGAACTGGTTGTTGTCAAACTTGGGGAGCCTATAACAAGAAAAATAGCAAGAGATCCTATAAAGGTATTAGAGATGTTTTGCAAATGTTATAAAAAGTTGTATAATGCAAAGGAATGTGGAAATAAAGAAAAAGCACAAATGGAAACATTTGTGGAATACTTAAGTATGCCAAGATTACAGGTAGATACAAGAGGAAATTAGCTAAAATCTGAGATTTTGTAATAGCATTTTAAAAAAAGTGGAAGCACCAACATCCTGGAAGAAAGCTGTGGTGACTGAAATACCTAGAAACTGTAAAGACCCATCAGACTCAGATTTATATAGATCTATAACGATTTTAAAACATGATTATAAATTGTTTATGTCTATAATAACTAAAAGAATGTCCAAGGTGTTGTTAAAATTGATAGATATGGATCAATGTGGTTTTGTGTTGTAAGGCAAACATTTGACAACAGTAATAGAACAGTAATGATCCAGACAGAAGCAGAATGTAAGAAAATACTGCTGTTAGTGGGCCTTGATGTAGAAAAATCATTTGACAGGGTAAATTGGGATTTTATGAGTAGGACAATGGAAGCTTTTACATTCCCTGATACAATAATAAGGTTAATTAGGGAGCTATATGAGGGATTGAAGGCAAAAATAAAAGTGGGAGAGTTCCTCTCTGATAAGTCCTGTCTGAACAGAGGAACCAGGTAGGGATGTCCTCTTTTCTTAGCTATTTGTGTCATATTTAGAGCTATTAACAAAGAAAATATGGAACTCAGAAATTTAAGGATATAGTTGGTATGGTAATCAAGAAAAGTTGGCTTTATTTGCAGACAATATTATTTTCTAACTGATAAAACCAAAAAAGGACACCTTAGTGTTGTGGAACGTTTTTATACAATTTCAGGTCTAGGCATGATAAAATTAAATATTTAGGAGCATAGGTTAATAAGGATTCTGTTATGGCAGCTACAGATATGAGGGAAGAGACTAAACAAAAGATGACACAAAAAATGGAACATGGAAGCCCTTGTTTATGTATATGGATAGCAAGATACAGGCAGAGAAAATTAATTTAGTCCCTTTACTTTTATACACAGATCAGGCATATTTTTTTATCAACCAGAGGAGAAGTTGTGGACAGTAATTAATAAAGAGTTGAAGGATTTTATCTGGAACAGGAAGATGACAAATGTCTAGCAGGATAAAATGATCCTTTAAATCAAACAAGGTAGTTTAGGATTACCTGATTTGAAATGATATTTTACAGCTACAAAGTTAAGGGTCACATACATAACATAAGCAGAAAGTTATAAATGAATGTGGAAAGGGATGATGATGAAGTAGGGAGAGATTCAACAAATAAGAAGAGAGTGGGATTTTGGATGCAGATCCTTAAGGAGAATTAAGGAGAATAACAGCCATGCAAAATATTATATTCATAAAGTAGCGGAACGTTTTCTAAGAACTAAGCCAGCAAGAGAATGGAGAAAGGAGATTCTACCAAAAGGGGATAACTGCAATTAGGGGTATAGAGAATAGGTGAGAGGGGGCTGGAATTTAGTAAAGAAAACTAGCAAAGGAACCAAGGTATTGGGTGAAAATAACTAAACAGGAAAAGGTAATAGAATGAGAAAAAGCCAAGAAGACATCTGGAATTCAGGCTACAGACCTGACTTTCCTATCAGAGACTGATATCAGATTACAGGCAAAGAGAAATTGATAGGGGAATACTAAGTGAAAGAACTGCTCTGGTAGAGTTTTTAGTTCAATTTAAAATAGAAGCTGCTGTTTAAAAAATGATAATTAGTAGGGTATATAAAATATTGCTCTATAACTACAGGAATCAATCAGAAGTTCATAGGTAGGTACTAGGCTATCGGCCCAAGGGCCTACATAAGCCTAGCCAGCAAGGTTCAATAGCTTACACCACCCAAGAAAGTTATTTTCCTGTGCCACTGTCCAGCAGAGACACAAAAGTGATCCCCAGGGTGTATTTCCTATTTCCCATCCACTCATCAAGATTTTTCTTGAAGAGTGCTAATGAAGAACTTTCCTTGACATAGATGGGTAGCTTGTTCCAGAGTATAGAAAAGATTGGGAAGAGAGACTGAATAATTCCCAAGACAATGGGGGGCATATGTATGACTCCCAAAGATGCAACAAAGTCTAGAACTTTTAGGATTTTTGCTTGGAAGTGTTTGCATAGGTATTTGTATATCAAAGCAGACTCCAAAGAATTTGTGATGGAGAACAAGGAGTTAACTGAAAACATATGTTTTGCGAGTGTAATGTGTTATCAGATTTCAGAAATTCCCTACTGAATATTCTGTCAGAAATATTGAGTGATCAAATAAGGTATAACTAAGGAAATACATTTTTGAGCTGGGATACAGGACCTGAACTGCCTACACATAGTAAGGCCTCGTTAAGTTTAATTCTGCTGGCTGCCAAAAAAGCAATTACTATAAAATACAAATCAAAGTCTAAATCAACCATATTTGAAGTAGTAAATATGATAACAGAGATAAAATAACTCAAAGTGAGTTGATTAAAAAAGGGTAAAAGCAAATTACATAGAAAAAATAGAAATTGCTGGAACAATACATGCAGAATAAAGTTTTGGAGGAGGAGTGAGGTTTAATGAATTGAGCTATTTATGTAATGTTGAATTGATAACTGTGCAGAAGAATATATGTGATGTATTATGTTTGCAACTGTGAACATGTTACTATGGTTTGTTTTCTTTTATATAAATGTATGTTTGCCTATGTCATAAGTAAGGGGTAATTTAATAAAGGAGTTAAAAAAGTTCCATTGCAACAGATTTAACTTTCTCATTAATGAGTTTCCTAAATTAGGCTTTTTGTACATTAACATATGTTAATGTTTATGGAAATGGCCAAGTTACTCTCTCAGTAACTCGTTAATGATTAAGTAAAATCTGCTGTAATGGCAACTTTTTTGTGTGCAAGTAAGCCAACATTTTAAAGTCTGTTAATTTTAAATTAAATTGATACCCTTGTTAGCTTCATCTTCACTGTTTGCTTTACTGACTGGAACTTTAAAGAGTTATTTTATTTAGACAAGGTGGTGAGTATGTTACATGAGCAGCTCAGCACTTCACAAAGTAAGCACTCCCATGCAACTGACAGAACAGCTACAGGGATGCCAAAATGCACAAGCTTCCTTCCACCAAATAAGTGTCTCTCTCTTCCACTTGCAGACAGTCTCATGATCAGTCCAAGGTCATGTTGGTGCCAATGGATGGGGAGGGTGGTAACTGTAAAAACATCATGATTTAAAGGGCCTCACAGTACTGCATGGCATTGCACTCTTAAGATTAAATTTCAAAGTTTTTGGCAAATGCTGGATGTGAGGTGTATCAATACCAGAAGATGATAGGAATAAAACATAATAGCCTTTTGTTTTCCTTGGGAGTGACAATAAGGGTACAATACTGTCATACTGTTATTGCACTTAATGTAAGTTGATTTGTGAGAAGGGAGTGGCACTGATATTAACAAAAGGAGAGGTATTATTTGGAATTTGGTCTGAGGTAGAGAAGCCAATTTTACATCTAGTACTGTCCTTTTAATTCTAGCTCAGGGTGAATACCTCCAGTGCTTTATTCTGTTATAGCAACTTGTGAGTAATAATAACAAAGAAAAAAGTATTGTTTTTCCCCATGTGTTTACTATCCCCTTGCTGACTGCATGTATGTTACAGTGTATATAGCATAGTCTTGTCAATGTCCCTCTCTAGGGTGGTAAACTTTAATCTACCCATTCTTTCCAAGAAATTTATTAAAATAACCCCCCTGAAATTTCTAAAATTAACAGAGTCCCCAATGTCTTATTTTAAACTTCCAGTGGTTTTCCCAATATAAAAAGGACTGCAGGAACATGTTAGGACATAAACTGATCCCATAATGTTGCTAGAAAATGTATCCATATTTTTAGATTGTATTCCACTTAATTTTATCAAAAGATGTACAAATGTACCTACAAATGTTACAACAACCACAAGGGATACTCCCCTAGTCTTTGCAATGACTACATATATCTTCAAAAGGTCTAGCAAAATGCATATGAACTAACCACTTAAGTTTTCTTAGTTATATGACATCAATTTGAGTCCAAATATTTGCATAAAATATCATCCTTAAACAACTGGTTACACCATTCTTTCATTATAGGGACAATATTTCAGATAAGACACAAAATTCTGAAACAGACTGTTTGTTTTTATTATTCATCACTTGCCCCTTTCTTCTATAATAACCTATATCGTTCTTCCTAATACTGTAAAATAAGTCTTCTCTACATTTTCCACAATGTCTTGTAATAAGATAGTTAAAAAACATTCTTAATGTAACCTCTACTCAAAAAGTTGTTAATGAAATTACAAGCTTCAAGGAGAAACTCATATCTGTAGATCAGAGTGTATGTGCTGTGTCTCGAAGAAGCATATCAAGTACTGAACATACACATATGAATACCAGGCAATGTTATTTTGAGAGTACAGCCAGAGAGTAAGCATGTATGATTGCAGTAGTTAGTTTGTATACAAGTTAAGTTAAAGTCAGTAAACTTCTTTTGTGATATGTGTGTATACAATAAAGCTGCTTGAACAGAACCCACAAAGACTCTTCTATTGTGTCCAAAGACTCCAAAGTAGGACAGCGACATGGTGCCAGAACCAGGATTTCAGAGAATAATATTCAGAGCCATAGGTGCAGAGATGACAATGAATGTAAACTAAGAGAAATGAGCACGAAAAAGAGCCAGAAAAGAATCAAAGGTAATGAGAATTTGCGCAAACTGCTTATTTTAAAAAACAGATAAAATGGAGCATTACAAGGGCACAAACTGCATTATTAAACAAGCGGGAGGATTAAAAGGTTTATTAACTAAGGGAAATGTTTAAAATTAAGATATTTGACAAAAACAATTATCACAAAAGTGAAACAAGTATGGTTAAAGCAAAATGAGCATATTTAAGGCAAAATGGGCATATTTAGAGTAAAATGAAAACAAGAAAAGTACAATGGGCATGTAAAAAGATTAAACAAGCAAAAAGAATATAATACAGGCAAAAAGGGGCACATTAAGCATAAGTAAAGCAAAGCAACTGCATGTTTATTGGTAAATTGCTGTGTTTTGGCATAACTACAACCTCATATTGTATCAAGGGCATAACTAGAGTTATTTGAAGTATCTCAAAGTGTGTGAAAGTGCTTACAGTGTGTGCAGAATATATTCTGAAGAGTTTGTGTGCAAAGTTAACTATTTTGTGAAGTATTTTTATACAAGCAGCTTATTCAGATAAAGATGCACACACCAGGACATTCATTTTGATAAACCTAGCTGGGTCAGAGGCCATAGAAAGTGTGTGTTAATTCGTGTATGCACCAGCAGTATATGAGGGAGAAGGTGAAAATCATATTGTCATACAGGCTGAATCAAGAGAAGACCATGAGTGTTTGAAGCACAAGTTCAGAGAAATGTGTAACCCCCAGACAAATAATACATTAGAGAGGCATGTGGTTTACACGATCGATGAGAAACCAAGGGAAAAGTTTGCAGCTTATATAACTGACCTGAAAAACAAAGCCAAAATGTGCCAGTTTGGTGACTTAAAAGATGAGTTAATAAAAGACAGGCTCATTTGTGATATTAATAGTGCTGCTGTGAGAAAGATTTTGCTTCGTGACAGTCATTTAATGTTGAGTAAAGCCATTGAGATTTGCCAAATCCATGAAGCAACAGAAAAACCCACAAGTATGCTTGCAAGTGACAAGAGCATGGTTTCAGTAGGCTCCAGAGAAAATGTAGATAGCATGCAACACTTGGCAAACAGAAGAAGGGCTACGTGGCAAACAGAAGAAGGGCTAAGTACATGGCAGCCACAGCCCCTACTATCTCACCAAACAAACCACGTAGTTTTCCAGCAAGTTCTAAGACTAGTTCAGTTAAAAGAACATGTTCCTCAGTGCAGTACAAGCATAAGTCAGCAAAACCCAAGTCTAGCTTTATTGTTAACTGTCGCAATTGTAGTGCCAATCATGAATCTAAAAGAGAAAAATGCTTAGCATTTGGTCAGCAATGTCACAAGTGTAAAAAAATTTAACCATTTCCAAAAGTTTTGCAAATCAAGTAAACCCCACATAGTTGTAGAGAAAGTTCACACAAAAAAGCAAGTTGATCAAGTAGACTGCAGTTCTGCTTTCTGTGTTCGTGTATCAGTAATTTGTGAGAGAGTTAATGCAGTGAATTTGTTGGCAAAGAGAGAAGTGTTTTGTGCAGTCTGGATCAATGATAAATCCACAGAGCATAAAGTAGACACTGGTTCAAAGTGCAAGGTTATATCAGCAGACATATTTGTTAAAGTGAGAACTAATAAGCAACTCAATATGGCCAGTAATGTGAAACTTGTTGCTTATGGAGGTGAAGAAATTAAAACCAAAGCCTCAGTGATGCTTTCATGTTATTTGGCCAATAACTGTTGCAACTTGTTATTCTATGCAGTTCGAAGACCAGTACAGCCTTTATTGTGTCTCAAAGACAGTTTAAGAATGAATCCACTTTCTTTTACCAAAGTTCATTACATAAATGAATATCCTAGTTACAATTTTTCTAAAGCCATTTTCTGAGTATGCTGATGTTTTCAATGACAAGTAGGGCAAACTTCCAGTTGTGTATTCCATGAAGTTAGACCCAGAGGTCACTCCAATAGTCAGACCAGCAAGAAGAGTTCCAATAGCTATGCACGATAAAATGGTACAGCAGGGTGTAATCTGGCCAGTTACAGAACCAACCGAATGGGTGTTGTCTATGGTAGCAGCTCACAAAAAAGGCTCAGACGAAATCACAATATGTATCGACCCAAGAGATTTGAACAAAGCATTGAAGATATTGCACCATCCAATGCACACAGTCGAAGAGGTTGCAGCTCTAATACTGAATGCCACTGTTTTTTTCCATCTTGGATGCAAAAAGTTTATTTTGGTAAGTGATGCTTGATCGCAAATCCTCCTTACTAACCACTTGTGGTACCCCATTTGGCAGATACAGATTCCTAAGGATGCCATTTGGAATAAATTTTGCAAGTGAAGCCTTCCAGGGTGCAATGGAGCAAATTTTTTCAGGTTATCCTTGTGCCATAACAGTAGATGATTTATTGGTTGGAGGCAATGGTGAAGCACAACATGACAGAAACCTAAAGAGAGTTCTAGACAGAGCATGTGAAGTAAACTTGAAGCTCAATCCTCTGAAGTGCAAATTCAGACTACCAGAAGTTACACATGTAGGTCATTTATTTACCAGTACTGGCTTAAGACCTGACCCGACCAAGCAAGCAGCTATTCTTGAGATATCAGCAACGGATAATATTCAAGATCTACAGTGTTTCCTAGGCAAGGCCAACTAATTTCACAAGTTTATACCACACTTCAGTGAGTTGACAGCACGTTTTTAAGAGAGCTGATGTGCAAAAATATTGCATGGTCATGGTCAGAATAGCACCAGAAGGCATTTGAAGACCTTAAGCAGAAAATTGCCACGCCACCTACATTAACATAGTATGATGTGAATAAACCAGTCACTCTTTCGTGTGATGCTTCAAAATTTGGTCTTGGCACAGTTATACTTCAAGAGGGCAGATCAGTAGCCTATGCATCTACAACACTTACCCAAACTCTAATGCAGTATGCTCAAATTAAGAACTTTTGCAATAGTATATGCATGTTCAAAGTTTCATGATTATATTTATAGTCGAGCTATTCAGATTGAAACTGACCACCAACTTCTAGTTACTATTCTAAAGAAGCCTATGCATTCATGCTCCAGCAAGCTTACAAAGAATGATGCTCAAATTGCAAAAATACAACTTCAAAATGGTCTATACAAAAGGCAAACTACTCTATCTAGTTGATACCTTATCCAGATCATCCAGAAATACAACAGAACAGCCTGACAGCTGAGAATTTTGACTTTGACGTGATGGCAGTGTGTAATTTTTCTACCACCAGGCTTGATGAGTTGAGATCACACAAAGACTGATCCAATTTTGCGAAAGCTCAATCACTACATTAATGCTGCATGGCTGTCAAAGCAATCTAGTGTACCATCTGAAGTGCAAACCTATTTTCCTTGCAGAGATGAAATGTTGATGGAAGATTGCATTATCTTTAAAGGTCCTAAAATTGTTGTTCCTGCTTCCTTACAACAAGAAAAAAATCCAGATTTTCACCCAGGTTCCATGTCCACACTAAGAGAAGAGCGAGAGAAAAAGAAGTTATGTCTTGCCATAACATTCCATCTGTGTTGTTCATCTTCATTCATTACCGATGGGTGTCTGTTCCGTCCTCGGAACAGAGTTGGCCGTAATAACAAGTTCGCGCCAGCCAGAAAATTCTTGAGCTAAGCCTTTACCCACAGTGCCCCTCTCCACATTACCTCAGATCGAGTTTTCCCATAAGGACCGGACAGGTTACATTACGAAAAGGCAGAGGCTTTTCCTGAGCAATTTCCTTAGAATAAGAAGGACCATAACCGAACCGCCAAGAATCTTTAGGAGGGAGATGGTGGGGGGTTGTAATGAATGAATGAAGATAAACAACGCAGATGGAACATTATGGTAAGACATAACTTCTTTATCTGATGTTGTTAATCTTCATGCATTCCTTACTGATGGGACAGAGTCCCTAGCTACCTTGTTTCCTGGGAGGAGACATGGAAGAATGTTCCTGAGTACCACTGAACAAAAGAGGCTCAGACTTTTTCCAATTTGTAATGTGTGATAAAGGTATGAGGAGAGGCCCATGTTGCTGCTGCACACGTCATGCATGGAAGCCCTTGCATAGAAAGCTACAGAAGTCGCCACTGATCTTGTGGAATGTGCTTTGATCTTAGATGGAATTTGTTAATATGATACACAAAGGAAATGCAGTCTCTCAACCATTTAGATAAGGTAACTTTGGATACGGATTCTTCCCATTTTTGGACCAGAATAGGATATAAACAGTTGGTCAGATTTCCATATGGATTTTGTCCTGTCATAGTAAAAATTTAGTTATCTGTGAATGTCGAGCAAATTCAAAGTATACGTGCCCTTATTCAAGACATTTGGGAAGAAGACTGGTAGAGCAATCATTTGGTTCATAGTTAATTCAAAAATAACTTCAGGCAAAAAGGAGGGACTAGTCCAAAGTGACACTCTGTCCCTATGGAAGACTAGATAGGGACGTTTTGTACATAAAGCTTACAATTCTGAGATCCTTCTAGCTGAAGTAATATCCACCAAGAACAGAGTTTTCCACAACAGGAATTTTAAGTCACAGTCGGCCACAGGTTCAAAAGGGGGACTGGTTAAGGTTTAAAGTACCAGGGTCAAATCCCATGGCTCAATAGGTTGTTTAAAAGGGGACCTAATATGTGGAACACCTTTTAAAAAGGTTTTACAGAGCCAGTGAGAGATTAAAGAGGAGCCTTCAAACCCATTATGGAAATTGGAGATTGCTGAAAGGTGGACTCGAATGGAGGAAGCTGCAGCTCCAGATTCAAGGAGATTTGATAAGTAATCTAAAAGTATGGGTATTGGTGCTGAAAAGGGATTAATTTCTTTCATATGAGACCAAGTAAGGAATAGTTTCCATTTACTGAGGTAAAGTTTTCTGGTGGATGGTTTAGGAGAAGCCAGAAGGATGTCTCAAATGGAGAGGATAGGTTGTTTTGTCTGGCAATCACTCGAAGTGGAGAAACCAAGCTGTCAGCTTGAGGCTCGATATATTTAGATGAATCAAACCCTGTGGATGTGACAGCAATTCCAGAGTTGGATCCAGAATCCAGGGTTGATGTACTAAGTGAGGCCATAGAAAGGGGAATCAAATCTGTCAAGGCCAGTAGGGTGCAATGAGGATTATTCTGCTCCAAAGTGCCTTCTTTAAGAATTGCGGGATCAGAGGAAAGGGAGGATAAGCATACAGAAGTCCTGTATGCCAATCGTGTAGAAGAGTGTCCTTCGGGGACTCCCCCTGCAGCGGAATTAGGGCAAAGTAGCTACTGCATTTGTGATTTGTGGGGGATGCGAATAGATTGCAGCAAGGCTGACCCCAGCAGCTGAAGATCTTCACAGCTACGACAGGATTGAGGGACCACTCATGAGGCAGGAGAATGCATCTGCTCAACTTGTCTGCAATTACATTGGAATCCCCGGGAATGGGCATTGCTATCAGAAAGCAGTCGGAAGCTATCGCCCATTGCCAAATTCTCATGACTTCTTCACATAACGGGTAGGACCTGGTCCTGCCTTGTTTGTTGATGTACCAAACTACTGACTTGTTGTTAGACTGGATGCCAATCATTCCTGAAGGGAGAAGAGATTGAAATGCCTGCAACGCTAGAAGCACTGCCCTCAGTTCTAGAATGTTGAGATGCAAATTGGACTCTGTGGGTGACCAAGTGCCTTAAACCATTTCCCTGACAGTGCCCCCCCACCGAATAAGGGAAGCGTCCGTGGTCACTATGACTTTGGGCTGGGGAGGGGAAAAGGGTTGGCTCCAGAGGATCTGCTCTGGCTTCATCTACCAAATTAGGTCTTGCTTGCATTGATTGGTTTTCCTGATCTGAAAGGACATAGGTAGTTTGCAAGGGGGACCATTGTATTAGCAGTAGCCATTGAACAAGCCTCATGTGTAATCTTGCCAATGGGACCATTGTAATGGATGCTGCCATGGAACCTAATAGCTGGAGAACAGCTCGGGCCGGTCCTTTGTCTCGATTGAGTACCACTTGTATATGAGAGAAAACACTATACCGGGTACCACACAATAACGTCTTTATTTAAACAAAGTAAAAAAGAGAGGTGAGCGCCAAGAACCTTCGTTGCTTCATCAGACAAAGAATTAACTGTTCAACTGCTTGTTTTATATCACTCTCAGTCAAAAAAATTTCCAATTAGTGACATCATACAACTTTTGAAAATTTAAAGGCATATATGACAAGAATATTGTAAAATACGCATATGAATATAAAATATATATACAAAAATGTAAAGTATGTTCATATTTATGCATATCTATTTTAAAACAGTTAAATAATCTCATTAAAAATGCATATATATAAAAAATGCATATAAATAAAAATGCATAGTATATTCATATGTATGCATATCTAATTTAAAACAATTAAATAATCTCATAAAAATGCATATATATAATATATATATATAAAAAAAGAATGCATAATACAAAATATATAATAAAAGAAATATATGTATATATATATTTTATGCAAAAAATTTATTGTGTTGAAGGCGTCTAGCTTTAAGAAATGGAACGAGTGATGTACAACCATTTAAGCCTGGATATCTATCAGCATTGAGCTTGATAATCCATCTTTGTTCTCGGCTCTCTGTGAAATTTTCTATATCTCCTCCCCTCACATTTCTATGTATATGTTGTAAAACAAAGAACTTGAAAGAGTGTGAAGGGTCAGTGTTTAAAACATGTTGAGCAAGCGCACTAGTAGTTTTGTTATTTCTGATGTCTCTTATGTGTTCCAATATTCTATCCTTTAAGTTTCTATTTGTTTTTCCTATATAGAAGGCATGACATATTTGGCAGAAACAAAAATAAATAACATCTGTGGTTTTACAGTCTGCATATGAATGGGAGTATAGTGTAAAATTTCTAACAGGATGAATATATGGTGTAGTACTATGAATATGTGTACAAGCAGTACAAGACCTACAAGGAAAAGTACCTTTGCGTCTGGAATTATAGGTAGTTTTTTTGACGTCTTTATTACACAGTTGTTGTTTTAATGTTAGATTATTTCTGAAACTGAAACTAGGTGCATTACCAATGAAAGAATGTAAACAAGGAATCTCATGTAAAATGTGCCAATGTTGTTTAATAATATTAGTATACTGATTAACATTACTAGCATACTGAAAAACCGCTCTAATGCTATTATTTTGTGTATTATTTCTCAAATTACTGCTATCTGACGTAATAGAATTAGAAGATTGAAAATATGCTTTACATTTAGAGTCCCTGAGTGTCCAAGCATCAGAAATAGTTCTATCTATTTCATCCATATGATATCCTCTTCTTAAAAAATCAGTTTTCAATTTATTCAAAGCTAGTACTGCATCATCATCATTGTTGTGTAATCTTAATGTTCTGTATACCTGCCCCTTGAGCACATTTCTTGGAATGTGTCTAGGATGCATACTGGTTTTGTGAAGGTATGTATTTTTCTTCGTGGGTTTGTGAAAAATTTTGCTGGTAAAACCTGTCAACTCTGATTTGATTATATGTACATCTAAGAAATCAATCTCAGATGTAGAAAAGTTGCATGTGAATCTCAGAAAATCAGTAGTTGTATGTAAATAGTTAATAAATAATATAAGCTCAGATATATTGCCTTTCCATAATAAAAAAACATCATCCACAAAACGTGTATACCATAAAAGCTGACTAACAAATGGATTCTTATCAGAAAAGACATGTGTTTGTTCCCAGAATGTAAGAGATAGATTAGCATAACTATTTGCACATGGTGTGCCCATGGCAACGCCGATCTGTTGCAGAAAGAATTGTTCTTCAAAATATACAACATTATTTTCCAGAATAATCTCCAACAAACTGCATATAAGTTATGCTTTCATTGGTGAAGCAATTATTTCTTGTAAGAAAATTTCTAATCATATTAATGCCCCATGTATTCGATACTTGTAAACAATGACTCTATATCCATAGTAACAAGAGCAAAGTCATTAATATCTGATAAACTTTCAATTCTAGTATGTAATTTCTCTAGAAACATTTTGGTGTCTCTTAAAATATTTTCACATTTGTCTAAGAGCACATGCAGTGTACTTTCAACATAAATAGACAGTGGTTCTGTACACCAACCAGTGCCTGAGACTATGGGACGCATTGGTGGCAGACTTCTGTCTTTATGAACCTTTGGTAAACCATAAATCTTAGGAATAGTTGGATTCAAGACATTAAAGTATTTAAACAGTGGTTCATCTATTAAATCAGTAATTAAGTCAAAAATCAAAAAAGATACTTTATCAATGATGGCATTCACTGTAACTTTTGAGATTCCTCTGTATGTATCATTATTAAGCAGTAACTTATACATTTGTTGTACATACAATTGCTTATCTAAAATAACAATACCTCCACCTTTATCTGCCTGTTTAATAATGACAGAATTCAAGTTCTTTAGTTCATTCAGTGCTCTATATTCACTTGTATTTAAATTTCCATAGTAATAGTCACTCAAATTATCATCATATATCTGCCTAAAAGATGTTTCACATATATCAAGGAATCTTTGTATACTCGGGGGAGTATAAGGAATGAAAGTGCTAGGAAACACATTCATATTATTTGTAACATTGTTTGGGAACAAAACTTTTAGAGACAAATTCCTGCCTAATAATTTAAGGTCTTTAATCATTTCTGTAAGATTAGCCTTTCTAGCAGGTGTAAATGAAAGGCCCTTATTTAAAACATTCAACTGTTCCGGTGTTAAAATAATAGAGGAAAGGTTCAAAATCAAACCTGTAGTTAAGTCCGTCTCCTCTTCGGAGAATGTACTGCTCCTTCCAGTGAACTCTGTTGCAGTGACTGTCCTTTGTGTACATATTGTTTCATTCGATTCTTGTAAGGTAGTGGTACTCTCAAAGTGAAGTTGCCTTGTTTGCTGGCATCTAAAAAAATACTTTCTGTGTTTTCAGTCACTTGTATGTTTGAAGTTCCTTCTTTTCTTAGAGTCGATGAAGTATGACTTGTAGATGGTAAAACTGCATATGTTTTCTTTGGAATAGCTCCTAATTTACTGTTTTTATCTTTTAAATTACTGTTTTGTTGGTCAGAGGACTCAGAAACAGGGAGAGTTAAACTGGTGTTCTTCTCCTCTTGCATACAAGCTGTTTCAGTTGCCAGAGAACAGGGAGTGCCTTGTGTAACTGCAGCATAGGTGGAATCTGAATTTAAAGGTGTAGTATGCACATTCCTTGCCTTGTCAGAAACAGTTTGAGGTCTAAAGTTATTTTCTTTGGGCCATGAGAAGACATTATTTAAAGCAAAATCTTTTTTGTCTCTGTTATAGTTTAATGTTTTGCAGCTTCCTTTCATATGACATGATGTTATCCTGAAGTTTATTCATTTTTAGAAAAACTGTATCTTGTACAAAGTTCTTATTAATAATTGATTCTGTGGCAATGATTTCAGCTTTAAGTTCATTCTCAATGGGTAGAAAAAAGTCAATTAAGAGATCCATATATTTTGTACTGAATTGTAAATTCAATTCTTACCATTTTCTCAAAAGAATAGGAAAAGACTCACCATATGTAGGCATATTCAGTATTCTTAGACCACGTGGAATAATTTTGGAGTCTAGTGATGCTTGCAGATGTAACCGTTGCCATTGGAGTCTTTTGTATTTGTACATCAGATTCTCAAGTTTTTTATATTGGTTAAAGAATTCTGATAGATCTTGGTTGTTTCTATTATCTTGTATATTTTCACTGAAAGACGCTGTAAGTAGTGGATTATTTGGAATATCCAGTATTCTAAGAAATCTTTGATGGTGACCATCATTCGATGAGTTGGTATCTAAGTTCTCCATAGAACATGTGTAATAAAGACGTCAAAAAAACTACCTATAATTCCAGACGCAAAGGTACTTTTCCTTGTAGGTTTTGTACTGCTTGTACACATATTCATAGTACTACACCATATATTCATCCTGTTAGAAATGTTACACTATACTCCCACTCATATGCAGACTGTAAAACCACAGATGTTATTTATTTTTGTTTCTGCCAAATATGTCATGCCTTCTATATAGGAAAAACAAATAGAAACTTAAAGGATAGAATATTGGAACACATAAGAGACATCAGAAATAACAAAACTACTAGTGCGCTTGCTCAACATGTTTTAAACACTGACCCTTCACACTCTTTCAAGTTCTTTGTTTTACAACATATACATAGAAATGTGAGGGGAGGAGATATAGAAAATTTCACAGAGAGCCGAGAACAAAGATGGATTATCAAGCTCAATGCTGACAGATATCCAGGCTTAAATGGTTGTACATCACTCGTTCCATTTCTTAAAGCTAGACGCCTTCAACACAATTAATTTTTTGCATAAAATATATATATATACATATATTTCTTTTATTATATATTTTGTATTATGCATTCTTTTTTTATATATATATTACATATATGCATTTTTATGAGATTATTTAATTGTTTTAAATTAAATATGCATAAATATGAATATACTATGCATTTTTATTTATATGCATTTTTTATATATATGCATTTTTAATGAGATTATTTAACTGTTTTAAAATAGATATGCATAAATATGAACATACTTTACATTTTTGTATATATATTTTATATTCATATGCGTATTTTACAATATTCTTGTCATATATGCCTTTAAATTTTCAAAAGTTGTATGATGTCGAAAATTTTTTTGACTGAGAGTGATATAAAACAAGCAGTTGAACAGTTAATTCTTTGTCTGATGAAGCAACGAAGATTGCGAAAGCGCTCACCTCTCTTTTTTACTTTGTTTAAATAAAGAAGTTATTGTGTGGTACCCGGTATAGTGTTTTCTCTCATATACTTCTCTTTTTATATACTGGGTTTTACCTGTATAGCCGTTTTGCTTTTCGTTTATTAGTTTATTTTTATTCGGCAAAAGGACACACGCGTCTATGGAGAACTTACAACTCATCGAATGATGGTCACCATCAAAGATTTCTTAGAATACTGGATATTCCAAATAATCCACTACTTACAGCGTCTTTCAGAGAAAATATACAAGATAATAGAAACAACCAAGATCTATCAGAATTCTTTAACCAATATAAAAAACTTGAGAATCTGATGTACAAATACAAAAGACTCCAATGGCAACGGTTACATCTGCAAGCATCACTAGACTCCAAAATTATTCCACGTGGTCTAAGAATACTGAATATGCCTACATATGGTGAGTCTTTTCCTATTCTTTTGAGAAAATGGCAAGAATTGAATTTACAATTCAGTACAAAATATATGGATCTCTTAATTGACTTTTTTCTACCCATTGAGAATGAACTTAAAGCTGAAATCATTGCCACAGAATCAATTATTAATAAGAACTTTGTACAAGATACAGTTTTTCTAAAAATGAATGAACTTCAGGATAACATCATGTCATATGAAAGGAAGCTGCAAAACATGAAACTATCAAAACTTAACAGAAACAAAAAAGATTTTGCTTTAAATAATGTCTTCTCATGGCCCAAAGAAAATAACTTTAGACCTCAAACTGTTTCTGACAAGGCAAGGAATGTGCATACTACACCTTTAAATTCAGATTCCACCTATGCTGCAGTTACACAAGGCACTCCCTGTTCTCTGGCAACTGAAACAGCTTGTATGCAAGAGGAGAAGAACACCAGTTTAACTCTCCCTGTTTCTGAGTCCTCTGACCAACAAAACAGTAATTTAAAAGATAAAAACAGTAAATTAGGAGCTATTCCAAAGAAAACATATGCAGTTTTACCATCTACAAGTCATACTTCATCGACTGTAAGAAAGGAAGGAACTTCAAACATACAAGTGACTGAAAACACAGAAAGTATTTTTTAGATGCCAGCAAACAAGGCGACTTCACTTTGAGAGTACCACTACCTTACAAGAATCGAATGAAACAATATGTACACAAAGGACAGTCACTGCAATTGGGTTCACTGGAAGGAGCAGTACATTCTCCGAAGAGGAGACGGACTTAACTACAGGTTTGATTTTGAACCTTTCCTCTATTATTTTAACACCAGAACAGTTGAATGTTTTAAATAAGGGCCTTTCATTTATACCTGCTAGAAAGGCTAATCTTACAGAAATGATTAAAGACCTTAAATTATTAGGCAGGAATTTGTCTCTAAAAGTTTTGTTCCCAAACAATGTTACAAATAATATGAATGTGTTTAAACAGCCTAGCACTTTCATTCTTTATACCCCCCCCCCGAGTATACAAAGATACCTTGATATATGTGAAACATCTTTTAGGCAGATATATGATGATAATTTGAGTGACTATTACTATGGAAATCTAAATACAAGTGAATATAGAGCAATGAATGAACTAAAGAACTTGAATTCTGTCGTTATTAAACAGGCAGATAAAGGTGGAGGTATTGTTATTTTAGATAAGCAATTGTATGTACAACAAATGTATAAGTTACTGCTTAATAATGATACATACAGAGGAATCTCAAAAGTTACAGTGAATGCCATCATTGATAAAGTATCTTTTTTGATTTTTGACTTATTAATTACTGATTTAATAGATGAACCACTGTTTAAATACTTTAATGTCTTGAATCCAACTATTCCTAAGATTTATGGTTTACCAAAGGTTCATAAAGACAGAAGTCTGCCACCAATGTGTCCCATAGTCTCAGGCACTGGTTGGTGTACAGAACCACTGTCTATTTATGTTGAAAGTACACTGCATGTGCTCTTAGACAAATGTGAAAATATTTTAAGAGACACCAAAATGTTTCTAGAGAAATTACATACTAGAATTGAAAGTTTATCAGATATTAATGACTTTGCTCTTGTTACTATGGATATAGAGTCATTGTTTACAAGTATCCCGAATACATGGGGCATTAATATGATTAGAAATTTTCTTACAAGAAATAATTGCTTCACCAATGAAAAAGTACAACTTATATGCAGTTTAGATTATTCTGGAAAATAATGTTGTATATTTTGAAGAACAATTCTTTCTGCAACAGATCGGCGTTGCCATGGGCACACCATGTGCAAATAGTTATGCTAATCTATCTCTTACATTCTGGGAACAAACACATGTCTTTTCTGATAAGAATCCATTTATTAGTCAGCTTTTATGGTATACACGTTTTGTGGATGATGTTTTTTTTATTATGGAAAGGCAATATATCTGAGTTTATATTATTTATTAACTATTTGCATACAACTACTGATTTTCTGAGATTCACATACAAATTTTCTACATCTGAGATTGATTTCTTAGATGTACATACAATCAAATCAGAGTTGACAGGTTTTACCAGCAAAATTTTTCACAAACCCACGAAAAAAAATACATACCTTCACAAAACCAGTATGCATCCTAGACACATTCCAAGAAATGTGCTCAAGGGGCAGGTATACAGAACATTAAGATTACACAACAATGATAATGATGCAGTACTAGCTTTGAATAAATTGAAAACTGATTTTTTAAGAAGAGGATATCATATGGATGAAATAGAACTATTTCTGATACTTGGACACTCAGGGACTCTAATGTAAAGCGTATTTTCAATCTTCTAATTCTATTACGTCAGATAGCAGTAATCTGAGAAATAATACACAAAATAATAGCATTAGAGCATTTTTTCAGTATGCTAGTAATGTTAATCAGTATACTAATATTATTAAACAACATTGGCACATTTTACATGAGATTCCTTGTTTACATTCTTTCATTGGTAATGCACCTAGTTTCAGTTTAAGAAATAAGCTAACATTAAAACAACAATTGTGTAATAAAGACGTCAAAAAAACTACCTATAATTCCAGACGCAAAGGTACTTTTCCTTGTAGGTCTTGTACTGCTTGTACACATATTCATAGTACTACACCATATATTCATCCTGTTAGAAATTTTACACTATACTCCCATTCATATGCAGACTGTAAAACCACAGATGTTATTTATTTTTGTTTCTGCCAAATATGTCATGCCTTCTATATAGGAAAAACAAATAGAAACTTAAAGGATAGAATATTGGAACACATAAGAGACATCAGAAATAACAAAACTACTAGTGCGCTTGCTCAACATGTTTTAAACACTGACCCTTCACACTCTTTCAAGTTCTTTTTTTTACAACATATACATAGAAATGTGAGGGGAGGAGATATAGAAAATTTCACAGAGAGCCGAGAACAAAGATGGATTATCAAGCTCAATGCTGATAGATATCCAGGCTTAAATGGATGTATATCACTCGTTCCATTTCTTAAAGCTAGACGCCTTCAACACAATTAATTTTTTGCATAAAATATATATATACATATATTTCTTTTATTATATATTTTGTATTATGCATTCTGTTTTTATATATATATTATATATATATGCATTTTTATGAGATTATTTAATTGTTTTAAATTAGATATGCATACATATGAATATACTATGCATTTTTATTTATATGCATTTTTTATATATATGCATTAACTGTTTTAAAATAGATATGCATAAATATGAACATACTTTACATTTTTGTATATATATTTTATATTCATATGCGTATTTTACAATATTCTTGTCATATATGCCTTTAAATTTTCAAAAGTTGTATGATGTCACTAATTGGAAAAAAATTTTTTTGACTGAGAGTGATATAAAACAAGCAGTTGAACAGTTAATTCTTTGTCTGATGAAGCAACGAAGGTTGCGAAAGCGCTCACCTCTCTTTTTTACTTTGTTTAAATAAAGACGTTATTGTGTGGTACCCGGTATAGTGTTTTCTCTCATATACTTCTCTTTTTAGATACTGGGTTTTACCCGAGTACCACTTGTAGTTGTGATTTGAGTCTCTGTAGCCTGTGAAGAGGAAGGTAGACAAGACTGTGTGTCAAACTCCGCTGCTATAAATTCCAGTCCTCGAGATGGAGTAAGCTTAAATTTGCCCTCATTCACTGTTATTTCTAGGCAGTTCAGCAGCTGTTGGCTGTAGTGAGTCGCTGAAAAAAGTTGATGCTTGGTTGGGGCAGTGAGGAGCCAATCATCTAGATATGGAATAATTCCAGAATCCTTGTAGTCTCAAGTGAGCTGTTACCACTGCCATGCATTTGGTGAACACTCTAGGGGCTGTAGAGGGGTCAAAGGGCAGTGCTCAAAATTGGTAGTGATTGGCTCCCAGCTGGAAGCAGAGAAATCTTCTTGAGCACTTGTCCATTGTTATATGGTAATATGCGACCTGAAAATCTACAGAGCACATTCAGTCGTCTTTTCCCAGGAAAGGGAGTATAGACTGTACCGTGACCATCTGGAACTTTGCTTGTTTGACAAATTTGTTTAGGATGCGGAAGTCCAGAATTGGCCTTCAGTCCCGTTTTCTTTGGCACTAAAAGAACCTTGAGTAAAAGCCAGATTCTACTTGGTCTGGGGAGACTGTTTGGATGACCCTTTTTTGAAGCACATTTTGAATTTCTAGAGCTGCGAAATCCCTTTGACTGGGTGGAACATCGGGAATGTGCCTAAAGCCTTAGGAAAATATTGAAGGGGATGTGATATCCTCTGGTCATTATTGTGTGCACCCAGGAGTCTGTGGTTGTTTCTCACCAGGCAAAGTGGTGCAGAGAGAAACGTCCCCAACTGCTTCCAGAGGCAATCTGGCCGCTCCTCAGAAGCGCTGATAGGGCTGTCCTGAGAAAAAATCTCTGGATCCCTGGTTACATGGACTCCCTCTGAAGGGGCGTCTTCCAGTTGAATTCCTCCCTCTACCCTGGAGGGAAAACTCGCCATGCGTGCCATGGAAAGGACCTTGGGATTTTTTGTATCACATCTTTCCACTGATTCCTGGAATAGGGTCATTGAAGTGTAGAAAAACATATGCCCATGGGAAACAAGGTCTTGCCATCCTTCTTACTCCTGGCTAAGGTGTCTTTAACCTTTGGGCCAAAAAGAGAGGAGGCCTCTACGGGGGCATTTAGGAATGAAGACTTAAAAGGGTCTGCGAAATCACACAGATGCATCCAGGCGTGAAATCTACCTACAACACCAGCGCCTGCTGCTCTAGCTGCCCCTTCGGTTGAGTGCAAAATCAACCTCATGGACGAATTTGAGATAGATTCCAGGGTAGCAAGCTGTGAGGTGACTTTGTCCCGTACCTCATCAGAGACTGCTCCTGCAAGGGTTTCTGAGAGTTCTGAAATTATGTCTCTCTGAAGCGGAGTAAAATGTGCCAGATAGTTCAGGGACCGAATAGCGAAGGCTGCTGAAGAAAACACCTGCTTCCTCAATCTACTGCCCGAGACTCCATGTTAGGGGGATGGACAGCAGTGCTCTCTTCGGCGAGCTCTTTCTTCATGGCCACCACCACAAACATAGCATCGACAGGAAGGCCCTTTGACCAGTGTGGATTGTCCTCTGGTGGTGAAAGAATTTTATCTGGTCTACGGGGAATAGGTTCAATGGCATCAGGACTCTCTCATGCACACTGCACAATGAGCTGGACAAGCTCATCTGCAGGCGGAGTCACCCAGGAGGTAGAGGACCGGGCCCGGAAAGCCTGCAAGAACACGGACTCCTCAGAGGAAGGGGTGTTGGACTCTCAATCGCCCCGCTGCTTCAGGATTTCCAAGATGTCTGCAAAGGAGACATCATCAGGGGGCAACCATGGGGACCCTTCCCCCTCATCATAATCCATGTCTTCTGTCAAAGACTCTTCTGGGGAATCCACATGCTTCCTCTTGCACGATCTCTTGCAAGGAACCTCTTCGGTGGACCATCAGAAGGGGAACCTTGTTGAAGGGTGTCTTGTGGCTCCCATGCATGGTGTCCATAAGTAGAGGGCTGCAACAGCTGTGGCTCAGAGGAGGGGGGGCTAATCTCAGACGCCAGAGGGACCAACTGAGAGCCTGCAGAGGCCAAGGCTCTCTCCACTGCCTGGAAAGCGGGTCCTCTCAAAGAGAGATGGGAGCCTGGAACTGAAACAGAAACTCGGAACTGGGGTCACACCCCGCCCTGAAGGATCCACCACCAAGGAGGGAGCCACGGGAGAAGAAGGCTCCGTCAAAGCTGCCAGACCCGAGGCAGATGTACGGAAAGGTGACGTCATGACAGGGACATGGTGCCAACAGGCCAATCTCGATCCAGAGGCTGCCCCTGCTTCGAAGACACCGTAGGCCAAAGGAAAGTCCCCAGCACCATGGTAAGGTCTACCACCGGTGCAGAGGAAGTTAGAACTGGTGTCGGTGATGAATGCTCTAAAATCGGCAAGGAGGTAAAAGGAGGAAAATGTTGGAGTCCTTGGAGCAGAGCCCTCAACTCCGAATGGGAGGGAAGATTTAGATGGAGATGAAATTCCTCTGGCCATTAGGAGCTGATCCACTAGCCTCACTACGTCTAGTTCAGAAAGACTCTTAATGTGTGGACATCCCCGAAAGTGAAGTTGGACGTTCAAAAAAGGAGCTGTATTGTTGGCCATAAAAAGGGTCCACCAAGGGGGAGTACCTTGTCTTAGGGAATACATCACCTTTCTGTATTGAGGTCGAAGGACCAGAATGAAGTACAGGAAGGGAGGATAACTATTGTTAGCACAGAAAGGTGGGTCGGCACCAAGGTTGAAATTGTAGCTGTCGGTGCCGTAGTCAGTGCAGGCAACACTATCTGTGCTGGAGAAGTAGAGGACGGCGCCAAAGTAGCTGGTTGACTCGGAACAGAGGTCTGAGCCAACGTCTTCGAAAAAGTTTGTGAAACAGATTTTAGATACTTTCACAGTTTAATAGCATAGATAATATGTCTGATGAAGATAAAGGCTTACTTGAGTACCTTAGATCGTATGGTGACCTTAGATTTATGCACCCTGACAAGGGCGGGGGTTATGGTGATTATGCAACACGATGAATTTGTGCAAAAAATGTTTCAAATGTTGTACAGTGGAACATATAAAGAGGTCTCCATTAATAAAGTACATTTGGGTTATAAAAGAATAGATTGGGAATTACTTGACATGCTCACCCAGGATCAGATTACCATACAGGAATACAATTACATGACTAATGAATACAATTACATGACTAATGAATGGCCTAGGATCCTGGTGATATTCGGGGTCCCAAAGATACACAAGGATTTAGCTAATCCACCCTTAAGACCTATTATGGATTCAGGAAAATCTAAGACTAATTATATAGCTAAATTTTTGGATAAACAGCTAAAAACAGTAGTGAGCAAAATTCCCAATCTGTGTCGTGATTCCTGGCAGTTTCTGACTATATGTAACAGTCTGAACTCATTTTCTGAGGGTATCTTTTTAACTATTGATGTGAAGGACTTGCTTAGGAGTATCCCCCATGAACAGGGCAAGGAGTGGTTCGGCTCACATCTCCATGAAATGATGGGGTTAAACCAAGATGATGGTTATTGTCAGTTATTGGATATGGTCCTGAGTTTTAATTACATAAATTTTGAAGGACACTATTTTAGACAAATGGAAGGGGTGGCCATGGGGTCAGCCTGTGGCCCCCTTTGTGCAAATATTGTTATGGCATGGTGGGAGAGGGAATATTTGTACTAAAGTCCTTTTTATTTACTATTATTCCCTCTCCCACCATGCCATAACAATATTTGTTAACCAGACAACAGAATTTCTGAAATTTACTCATATTGTAAGTTTAGATAAGAGTGGCATATTTAGATGTGTTGATCTCAAAAAACAGAGAAGGTTTAAAATCTAATATTTTCAAAGAAATCTACACATTCAAACACCTATTTGTACTATTCTAGTAACCACCCCACCCATGTCAAACAAGGAGTAGTCAAAGGTCAAATGTTCCGGGCAGCCTGTATGGTCCCTGACCATGAAGATTTTATAACAGTGTGCTTATATATCTAATATGTTTTACAATAGAGGATATCCAAGAAGAATGGTGAACCAGATACAGAATGAAGTTATTAATACGCATGATCAAGGTGTTTATGTTCCATTACGTAAGGAATATAATCAGAGACCAGGGTTAGAAATAGAAGATAAGAGTAACATACAATACATTAAATGCTACTAGTATTAATATTTTCCAATATTCAACAGAATAGGAAAAGAGAAATGTTTTGTCCTTTTGTTACGATCTATCAAGGTAATGGCAAAATGGGGAGTGATATTCTACATAAAAATTGGATTATTATTAAGATGGAAGACCTGTCAATAAGACTAGGAATTAGTCCCAGCACTGTATATAGGAGGGGCCCAAATTTCAAAAACATCCTGGGAGAGGCAGACACATGCCAACAGTATGGGTAAGATGTTCCCTTGTGGCACATGTAACCAGTGTCGGTATATATTCTGTTGGTAAAGTACAAAAATAGGTAATAAGAACATCCAAATTAGAGGGAGATATAGTTGTTACACACAGGGGGTAGTGTATGTTGCTTGTTGTTCAACATATCCAGCATTTTATGTTGGAAAAACCGAGCGGAAGCTATCCCAGAGGACTTATGAACATATTTATGATATCTCCCATAGCAAGAATACAAATGCTCTATTTAAACATATTAGTAAATTTTCCACCCATAGTTTTAAATTTCTAGTGGTGCATCAGGTCATTAATGACCCTCGAGGAGGACCATGGAAATTAGTATTAGAAAATAGCCATGGTGGCAAATAAACTTGAACATTGGAACCCCTCCAGGGTTAAATGAAATGGTTTCTATCAATAGCCTTCTTAAATTGAAGCTATATGATAGGTAAAAGTCTAGCATTGTTTTGTTTAAACATATAGATTTTTTTAAACTTAAACAGTAAGGATGTAAATTTGGCACAAAGATAATTGTCTTTTACCATTTAAGTATTTTTAAATATTATTGTATTGGTATTGTTATTGGCTGCTGCTTTATGTGATGTCATGTGACTTTGGGATATATAACAGTTGTAAATAGAATGGAGGTTTATCTGGAGAAGTTTGGTGATTATATCAGACGAAAGTGCTAATAAATTGTTTATTTCACTGGTGCCTTTCTTTTTTTGCTGACAGCTAGTTTCTAGTTTGGTTACTGGTTTCTCGGTTTGATCTGAGCCAAGGTAGCAGATTTAGGCCTTGGAACTGATTGATGTGACAATTTAGGAACCTACCTTATGCTTCGGTTCCGACTGCTTTGACTCATAAGGAGAAGAGGGTAATGACTTGCTCCTCTTTTTATCTTCTCTCCTAGGAGGTGGTGAGGCCTTCAACTCAGAAACCGCCTCTGCGAAAGGTGATTTCAACAATCCTGCTAGCATTAGTTTATTTTTACACTCCGCAAGCATACGGGAGCTGAAACCTTGACAGATCTGACAAGGAGGTTTCTCAGATAGGGGAGGCATCCCTAAGCAATAAGCACAAGGTAAATAGCTGTCTACATTAGGCATCTTTCCGTCATATTTATCGCAACGTTTGAAACCCATAGTTCCTTTCTTATCGGACATACTGCAAGACAATACCCAGTAAACACACAGAAATATTCCAGAACAATATCCAGTAAACAGTTAGAATAACAAAAAGTTTTTTTTTTTTTTTTTTTTTTTAAACTATGAAGGGAAAGCGCAGAAAGATTTACCAGCAATGGTAAAACGAGTACCCAAAAAAGATAAGGAAAGGGGAGTACCAGTAATGGTAGAAAGAATACCAGACTTGGTAGAAAGTTTCAAAAATTAACTAGAGGGACACAAAAATATATCAGGGAAATGCAACAACACTAAAAGGAGAGAAAGATTAAGTAATAAGCTTGAATATCACAAAAAAGTTTTTAAATTTTTAGCAACTTAGCTGAGAGCCTGGGCTGACACGTCTTGATTCGTATGCAGCACACGAGATCTGAGGTAATGTGGAGAGGGGCACTATGGGTAAAGGCTTAACTTTTTCTGGCTGGCGTAAGCGAGCTTGTTACTACGGCCGACTCGATTCCAAGGACAGAACTGACACCCATCGGTAAGTAATGAATGAAGATTATCAACATCAGCTCTAGTATTTTGGCCTTCATTACTGAAAGACATTGATAAAGTACTTCTTCAGTATGCAATAGTACTAAACCACATTTGCAAAAAGAACCACTTCAGCTAAGTCAAGTTCCTGAACTACCTTGGTCAACAACAGCCACTAATATCTTCAAATGGGACAATCAACACTACTTAGTATTGGTAAAGTCTCATTTGACTTGGTTTGAGATAGACTTACTACCTAATATTTTGTTATTACAAAGTTGAAACGTCATTTCACAGTGTATGGTAGTCCACACAAAGTTATTTCTGGCAATTGTACTCAGTTTACTAGTCAGTTGTTTCAGAAATTTGCAAAAGAATGGGACTTTGTGCATGTTACTAGCAGTCCCGGATATCCACAGTCAAATGGACTAGCTGAACGTGCAGTGCAGAGTGCAAAGCAATTACTTGAAAGGTCAAATTGTGACAACACTGACGTCTTTTTGACTTTTTGAATTTACTTAATCTCAGAAACATACCCTGTGACAATATACTTAGCTCACCTGCTCAAAGACTATCCAGGCAAACCAGAATGACACTATTGGTTTCAGTTTCTTGAGGCCTAAAAGCTAGGAACAACAAAACATAAAGGCTCAATTATTCAAGAAGTGTTCTATCCAGAAGTCCAGTTATGATAAATCAAGTAGATTTCTTCATCCGTTGAGGGAAGGAGAGACTGAGGATACAAACGGCGAAAGGTTTAGACCAGATTGGTCAAGTTACAGGCATATGTGCCAAGCCGAGATCCTACCTTGTAGAATCTGAGGGTGTGGAGTACAGGACAAATTGCAGGCATCTTCTTCCTGTACCAGAATCATCATTGCAGCATTGTTCCTGTGATACAGACTCTAGATATCAGAGCGAACCACAAATTGTTCCTATCCCAGGGAGTGTTTCAACCTCTACTTCCATCCCTGAGGATGTTCCAAATACTTCTAAGTTTGAACATTCTGTAGAAACAGCTCCAGTTGCTAAACCCAATTCCCAGTTTTATGTCACACGATATGGTCAAATATACAGGCCCAGTGTGAAATACACAGCAACATGGGCATAACTGTATATATGTACCTATTCTTGTATAACTGCATGACAAAGAACTACTTGTAATATCTGCATGCCAAATAGATTCATAACATTGCATGATCTATTTCTCAAATAGGGAGGATGTAGATCAGAGTGTATGTGCTGTCTCTTTAAGAACCATATCAGGGACTGAACGTGCACATATAAATACCAGGCACATGCTACTCCCAGTGCCATTTTGAGAGTGCAGCCAGAGAGTAAGCGTGTAGGATTGCAGTACTTAGTTTGTATATAAGCTACTTAAGTTAAAATCAGTAAACTTCTATCATGATGCGTTTGTATATAATAAAGCTGCTTGAACAGAACCCACAAAGACTCTTCTATTGTGTCCAAAGTAGGAGAGCGACATATCTTTCTGTACAAGCCTGATGTACAGGGAAAAATTCCCCACACAGGAGGGACAATATCGAATGTGGAAGGTAGAAGCTATGCCAATGTACAAATTGGTTAAAACATGGAGGTTTATGAAGTGCTCTACCTAAATATGTACACTTCAAGGTGCACGTAATGTGCATCAACACCTATTAGTCTACATTTGGGGAGAAACAAATTTGGGGAGAGAAAGTGTCTTATTTAGTACAAATATATATGACATACTGACAACTAAATACAGATATATTCTGAACATATAAGGAAGTCATATACTTATCTTTAATGGAGAGAGAGAGTATAAATAAACAGACCAGACTATAACAATGATATCCATGTAAACCCCTACATTTGATATCTTGTGTGTAAAAGGGTTATCCATCCCTGTGTTGGGAGGTCTTAATGAAACTTTATAGGACACGGATACAAACTGTACCAAAAATTGCCATTTGACTTTTTGAGATTTCAGTAATACAGCTTATTGCTGGATCTGGCCTGTTAAAGTACCAAATAACTTTCACAAGACAGTTCAGTGGAAAATAACAATCTCCTTTATTGCACAGAGAAGCACATATGTAAGAGACTAAGAATTCAAGCTCCTGTCTCAAACTACAGAATGCTTGATATTTCATTAAAAGCAATAGAATTGTAACAATCAAAGAACCACTGACCAACTGAAAATGAACACTACATTTTCCTAACTAAGATCTCATGACTACTTGTTTATGACATTCCATATTAGGCACAAGTTCCAAATTCCATGACAGAACTTTCTACTCAGAATAATCTTATACTTTTTATCTCTGTTGAGCATTTTTCTAATATTAGACAGGAAACAAAAGAACAGATACATAACAGAATAACATTCGGGAATCCATCTAGTTCTGAAAGCTTATCAGAAATGAATTGCACACACTAACAGTTTCCCTTGTCCGTTTCCTCTCCCTTCACAGACCTTGACACATTAATATCAGTAGTTTTATGTGCACCTTGATTTCTTGCAGAATAAATATCTTACACGTGGACATTTTTTTTTTTTTTTTTGCTCACAATATGCTTTACCATTTCAGCTTCTCTCTTCTGTTGACCTGTCCTTCTTTTCTTCAAGGATAAAAGCATTAAATACTTTAATGGCTTTCCTCCCTTGCAGCACATAGTAATATTGCTTACAGCACCCTTTCTAGCTTTTCCACAGCTTGAAAGACATTTGCAGTTCTGCTGCAGTCATAATTTACATAAATGAATAGACTGCTTTTAATGTGAAAACTGAAAAAAAAAAAAAAAAGTTTCAACAGCTTTGCACAAATTAAACTAATGAAGATGACTGGCTGGACCACTTCTACTATTGGCTGCAATACTGCAGTCATATCCCACAGCAAAATACTGCAGTCATATCCCACAGCAAAAATGGCTTCTGCTTTACTCCTTTCTCATCCAACTCAAAAAATTATGCTGACAACATGTAAACTACTTCTGTTAAAGAGGCCAACCTGTCTCACATTTCTGGACTGTCCCTTGTAAAATTTGTGGTTTTCTGGCAAACTATTGAGGACTGTAATATTTATAATCTATCCTGGATTTTGGGCCTTTGACCCCCCCCTCCCAACCCACCCACCACATTATTTTTCTCTTTGTCCCAGTTTCTTAGCCTAAATGGATGACTGCTACAATAATCAACACAGCAATATTAAGAAGGAAGGAACACAAGCCAGCAGAATCTTTTACCAGACGTACCTAGCTATGACAGACCATGTAACACGCATCATAAGTACTAGTTAACACACCTTTGTAAAGCTATACTACACAGCTGTGTTTTCATTTAAGTATGGCATGTTTTACCAAAGCATTTAATTCTGCAGGCCAAACCACATGCTCAACTACTACAAAAGACTAGTTTTCACTTTAGTAATAATGTCTATACTGTAGGATTTTAGTTATGCAGTTTTAAATCGTACAGATGTGTTAAGCCGCTATTATAAAGTATGTGATTTTTACTTCCCCCAAATACAGTGCTCAATTTGTAACTGTCATCCTAAGAGGACAGCAACCTCCCAACTCAACATATAATACCAAAATCTTTGGAAAAAAAACAATGTATCTCTGTCAACCTGCAGACACAAAAAAGAAAAAAAAAATAGAAAGGCTCTTCAAAAGTAGGTGCATCTAGTTAAAAAGGTCAAGGCACCCAATTAGCATTAAATTTAAATAAGAAATAGCACACAACTCTTTTCACTTCCAGTGGGATAAGATGCTATTCAGAAACAAGTTTTGATACTGCAAAGGTCTACCTCACAAAAGTATTGCTTTTTTTCTGCAAAAAGGTGTAACATGTGGGTTTTCTCTCTTTTCCCCCCAATTATTGGCAGGGTTATTTATCAAAGATGGACTGTCCTCAATGCGCAGGAGCAAGCCTCGCTCTTCCATCTCATGCATCAACTGCCTGAGTGACAGCCAGGCAAGTCTGCCAATCTCAGTGATGTTTCTGCATTAAATTAAAAACATGTCTGGTTATTTAGCATTAATATCTATCCAATTATCTTTAAAGGTTAACAGAAAAGTGTGTTTTGCATTTTCTGAACAATAAGTACGAAACTCTAATGTCTTGCATTATCTGTTGACTATAATCCTTACTTAATTTACCAGAAACCCAAACACTTTATGAGGAATACGCAAAAATATGAGTCAGGGACATTCTGCGCAACTGAGAGTTATGCCTAAACAGAAAGATGGATTACAGTGAGGCATTTTTAAATGCATAACAGGTCTGCTAGTAGCTTATGTTGTCAACCATATCCAAGTTTTAAGTATGTCCCTAATTTTGCCTTGGGATACTGATTTATTCCTCCAAAAAGAGGACTTTTCTGTGAAAAGGTGATGGGTTGTGTTTATTACATGTTATATAGCTAGCATTTATGTAGATACAGTATAACAGACAGGCAGCATAGTTCTCAACCTAAAAAATCTGGTCAAAGCCTAAAGTAACTGGGGTACAAAGGCCCAAAATAGGGACAGAATTTAAAAATTCCTCTTCTAAACTTAGAAAGTCGCTAGACTAACAGGTTTTGTGTTGGCATGCATTTTTCTGAGGAATATGAAGACTGAAACTCAAACATATCATTATTCAATTACTTCAATTCTCAGTGATTTGCTAGAAAACCAAGAATACAAGGCAACATGCTTGATTGTACTAGTCACTTTTTATACAGTCATTTTTTCTAAATTTTACTTAATCTGATGCTGTAATACTCTTGCCTTTCTCAAATCTTTCTACTTTTTTTAGTCTTTTTTAAACTATTTTCAAATTTTATATTAGATGTTTCTGTATGTTTACAGTGCGTTTATTATTTAGTATGACGTTACTGGAGCTTTTCTCCCCGGGCCTCCACTGAAAATGGACATGTATCCAGTTGGACTAGCCCAGTCAACAAATGTGAAATAAAATAAAACATTTTGGACAGTTGAAAGTATGATCGACAGTCATTAAGGAAGCTAAACTGTGAACACGAAGACTGAGTGCTTTCTTTGTGGAGTTTGCAGTTCTTCCCGTGTCCACTCCGCTCCTTACTTTAAAAGGAGCTCCTGCCAATCATACAAGCCACGACCAGACTACAGGCTCTCTCCCTTAACCCAAACCTCCCTTCCCCGCCCTAAAGTCCTAATCGTTCCCCAACCCTCTCCCTTCCCTCCCTAAACCAGCAGTAGTCTGGATTTGGGTTGGGTTTACTACTACACTTCTAGGGGAGAGATACAGCAGCTATCTCAACCATAATAGAAAGCATTCACTGTTCAGGCCTCTTTACCGCGCCTTTCATTGGCCAGAAAGCCAGAAACGCTTCAGTTGGTGCAGCCCGTTCAAAGATGCATTTTGTTCTATACACACCAGACTCGACTGAAAGAGAATATAGTTTAAATAAATACTCGTAAGCTATTTCTATATACCAATAGTCAGGAAGAATCATACTTAAGCAACATAACTACCACCCAACCAATGTGCGTCCTTGTCCTGCATTAACTTCCGTAAAATAGCGTCCACGAAGTTCCTGCTCTACAATAACCGTATTCTCCTTACTTAATGTGCCGCCTGTGACAGTACCGTTAATAAATACCGCTAGCTACCACTAGTGTTAGTCTAGTAATCGCCTATAAACCTAGAAATGCAGACGATGACGTCATCATTTATTATGTCAAGAGAGGCGAGGTTTACATTTAGCACCGCCTTGTTCCTCCCCTGTCACAGGTCATAGCCACGGAACTGGAAATCGTTTAAGAATGGCAGATTTCTCTGTTTTACAAAGAGTGGTTGCAAACAGACCGTCACTGAATTTTATTAAATGTACTTGATGTGTATTCAGACAATGCAGGATGAAAGCACTAATCGTGTCAAGGTTAGTGTGATTTACTATTCGAAAGTGAAAAGTACAGTTGACATGCTGTTTTGGAATCAGACGGATGTCAAATGTGTTTGGTGTTCGACATTTGTGAAGTTGTGATCCCAGAAATTGTACATCGATTTAGTATTAGTATCCCTGACATGTGGGGCATGATGAATGAAAAGACCCTCGTAGTCTAACGTTTACAGTAAATTATGCTAACAACAGTATGTATTTTCACAGGGTTGCATCAAAAGTTCTTGTTACACTATATTTATATTGTATTGACTCGTGACTGATTATATTGTGTTGAAGGACAGCTAAGAGGCATTCCCGGGTGTTCTAAAATAATATTGTTGTTGAGTTTTAAGTAATTCAGATGGCCTGGGTCTTGATGTATTGGCAAGGTGGCAGATAGTTAAGAGCTAGAAGCTTCTGATCTAAGAGCCTACTTTTGCCCTGTGATGGGTTCTTATACTTTGCCAGTGGGTGGCATTCGCAGAAGATACCGGAATGCTTTTGTGTCCTTAGCAGTGCTGCTTAGTTTGTTTTTAGAGTAGGGTGCGTGTGGGTCCAGATATTAACTATAAAAATAAAGAGGTAAAGTAGCAAGTTGAAATAATGATTAGGTGAAACGAGTAGACCTATGCTTTTTTTTTTTTTTTTTTTGCACAAACAGACCATATATCAATTGCCACGATTTTGAGACCTTTGGTATCAAGTAGTCCGTTGTAAATTGGTTATGTACCATTGCAGGAGTTGCATAGTTTGATACACCCACTTCCCAAGACGTGCAGCTAACTACCTTTAGTAGTACTATTTTTCTGTGTAATGTGTTCAGCTATTTGGTTGTCATCACTAATTAAGCAGTGGGACGGAGTTGGTAGTTTTGAAGATTGTATTAGAGTGTTGTTGTTGTCACTGTAGAGATAGTAACATTAAATGTTTTTTTTGGCAGCTGCAGACAAATTAAAATGATATTCTAATGCACACTGGTGATGTAAACGCATGTACACCCCATTGTGTCAAGAGTTAAGCTTTATTTATTTGATTGATTAATCTTAGGATGACCCTTATCATGGTTAATTTATGACACATACTCATCATTGTAGTTCCTTATACAATTAAAATGTTTCAACTGCTTAACATGTTACAAGAGAGCAGATTTTATAGTAACACCATCTTCAAACTGCAACCACGTTTGTGAATTTATTGGGGGTGCAGACAAATGAAAATAATACAAACATACATTGGTGATGTAAATGCATGTACACCCCACTGAGTCAGAATTTAGTTTTAGTTGTTGATGGGGGGTAATCCTCTGATCTCCGTTAATCAATCTGTAATGCACACATATATTGCAGTTACTTAGGGAGTTGAAACATTTCTAATTGTGTAACATGTTACAAGAGAACAGATTTTATAGTAACACCATCTTCAAACTACAACTACCTTTTTTGAATTTATTGGGGCTGCAGGCAAGTACAAATGATATTACAATGCACTCTGGTGATATAATGCATGTACACACCATTGTGTGAGAGTTAGGTTTTATTAATGGATAGGTTGATTAATCAGAGGATTACCCTTACCACAGTTAATCGATGATGCGCACATATACTGCAGTTTCTTTGGGAGCTGAAACATTTTTAATTGTGTAACATGTTACAGGGGAAAAGATTTTATAGTAGCACAGTCTTCATACTAGAACCAACCTTTTAATTTAATGGGGCTAGAAACTGTTTCATGGTTTTGTCCCAGGTGCAACATCTGTTGTCAGGTGGTGGACACTATGTGCTACTGATGTGCTTACAAGAATGCTGTTGCCTTGCTAATATGAATATTTTTTTTTACTTTGGGGAGTTGCTGCTATGTTCTGCCTGTTTTTACTGTGGTGCCTGTATGTGGTATTCATTTAATTATTTTTCTTTGATTACTGAGTAAGTTGGCTAGTCATCACACTCTTGCCACAACCCGAGCCCAAAGGGCACAGGTAACATCCAAAAATTAAGGCAAAAAAGTCGTCAATGATCTCTGTCAATGTATCTGCCCAGACGACTGCAATTTAGCATTAGTCATTTGCATACCATTCGTAATGCACTAAGTATAGAGACGCGCTGTATTCACTATCTGTAGATTGCTGCCTAAGATGGTATGATCTCAGCAAGCTGTTACTAATTAGCCTCTTTAAAGACTGAGTGCAGTATCAGTGGAGAACCCATATATATTGTGCTTGTGGGATGACTTAAGTAGACATAACATATAATACAACCATACTTTCTTTTCATTTGGTTAACTGTGCCCCTTTTGATGGGGGTATGTGTGTGAAGGGTCATATTTCCATTTTAGAGATTACTTTAGTAGCTTAATTTATTTGATGTTTGTCATTTGAATAGACAGATTGAGATCATTGCGGTGATGAATTTTTTCAGATGTAACCTGGCAGTATTAAAAAGTTAAGGGACTTACCTTGGGTTACATTATGTACAAGTAGGGGCTAATAGGATTCAAGTCTACGGCTCCAGTTTTGCAGCTTATCATCATAGCCACTTTGATGTGTTATGCAATAAATAGGAAAAAGTGAATTTCATTAATTTATTAGAAACTGTGAACGCTGTGATTAGAAAGTTTTTGTATTAACCAGGATATTTCCTCCTAATTTTATACCCTATTTTCAGCAGAGACCAAGGAGAAAATGTCCACAGTACTTTAATCAGAGTGGCAGCAAAATGTTACAGAGAGAAATCAAAAATGGCAGAAACATGTTGGAGAGAAAAAGAAATGTGCCACATTTTAAACAGTTATGAAATAGTTGTACCTTTGTCACAGATTGAGTACATATATCTTAAGTAGTAAAGGTCTGTATTTTACAGTACAGCAGCCTCTAAGGGTTACATAGTGTACACATAACAGAAAACTGTTTCAGATAATGTAGTTATATTTTATCTCCAATATTATTTCCCTTGGCTTGAGACAGTTCAGGAGTAAGAATAAAAATGTTTGGAATTTCAGGATTTGATCAAAAATAAATACTCTTGTATCAATGAGGTATTGGATGAATGTTTTACAAAGATCAGTTTATGTCTGTGTCAGTTACCATGTAATTTCAGTGATTCAGGAGATGTGTGGTCAAGACAGTTATGGAAATAAAGTATCTAAGAAAATTGGTGTTGGAATGCAGAAGTCTAGGTGGTTATTGAAGGAAAAAATGCAAGAGGAAGCAGGAGATGGGAAAGACAGATCAATCTAAAAGTGAGGACTGGTTGGGTAAGAAAGAAGCTATTGTAAGGGGTACTTCAAGAAGCTTCAGAATGAAGAAAACCATACATAAAATGAACCCACAAAGAAAGAGGAATGAAAACCCACCCTAGAGGGAATACAAAGTGCAGTAATGATGATAAATTTATGGAAAGCAGCAGACTGAGATGAAGTTACTGCAGATATGATCAAAAAGTTGGGTAATAATGTCAATATACAAGAACAACAGAGATATTCACAACTGTGGGTAGTACGATCTCCTGTCACACTGCATTAAATTGATGGAGAGGATGACTGATAAGCATGCAGAATAGTAGAAGGTAAGATGAGAGAGTAGTAGTTTGGATTCAGATTAGGATGCTTTTCAACATTCAGTAGTATTTGTACTGAGGCAGGTAGTGGAGAAGATGCTGGAGATGAGGATACTGACCAAAATGGATATTCATAAGCTTTGAGAAAGTCCCAAGAAGGTTGGTCTGGGCAGTCCTGTGATGGTTGATGTCCTGGAAACATTGGTAGAATTAATGTAGTCTGTGTACAGAAATCCACTGACAAAAATATGAACAGTGTTCAGAGTCACAGGGGTTTTCAGTGGGAGTGGGTGTGCAGTGCATCAAGGTCTGGTCTGAGTCCACCCCTTTTGGTACTGGTGGTGGACTACATCAGCAAACAGGTCAGAGGGGGACAGATCAACAGATTGCTGTATGTAGACAATGTCGCTCTGCAAGCAGTCTCTGAACAGGAACTTCAGCAGATGTTAGCAAATTGAAATGCGAAGCTGCAGACATGTAGGTTGAAACTTGAGTACAGACAATACAAAGGTCAGGACAGGAAATGGAGGAAATCGGAAGAAGTTGGAAACTAAGATAAAGGAGAAAATGGTAGCACAGATTAACAGCTTCAGGTATCTCTGAGGTGAGGTTGAGGAGAAGGAAGGTCTTGCATGTGGAAGTCAAAACTAGAATCTGAGGTGCTGCAGCCAGCCAGCACAAAATGTCAGGGGTGGCGCTTGACAAAAGAATGGCAAAGAAGTTAAAAAGTAAGATGTATATGTATGGCACATACACCTGGGCAGCAAAGGCAGTGCAGTTAAGGAAGCTTGAGGTGATGGAGATGAAGTGCCTGAGATGGATAGTGTAATGCAAAGAGCAGGAGTCAAAGTAGACCCAGTTACAGAAAAGGTGAAGGAAACCAGATCACATTGGTTATCTGCATGTGCAGGAAGGTAGAAGATGATTTGATAAAGCAGATGGGAAGAAGGCAAGAGGAGATAAGGAGATCTAGCCAAGACACAGATGGAAGGAGGTTGGTATAATGGTTAAGGTTTTTACCTTACAAACATACAATGCAATGAAAAAGTATTTGCCTCCTTCATGATTTCTTATTTTTTGCATGTTTGTCACACTTAAATGTTTCAGATCATCAAACAAATGTAAATATTAGACAAAGATAACCCATGTAAACACAAAATGCAATGATGATTGTATTTAAGGAAAAAAAACTATCCAAACTTACATGTCTCTATGTGAAAAAATAATTGCCCCCTAAACCTAATAACTGGTTGTGCCACCCTTAGCAGCAGCAACTGCAATCAAGCATTTGCGATAACTGGCAATGGGTCTTTCACATCGCTGTTGAGGAATTTTGGCCCACTCTTTGCAGAATTGTTTTAATTCAGCCATATTGGAGGGTTTCTGAGCAAGAACCGCCTTTTTAAGGTCATGTCACAGCATCTCAGATGGATTCAAGTCTGGACTTTGACTAGCCCACTCCAAGACCTTCATTTTTTTTTTTTTTTTTTTTAAGCCATTCAGAGGTGGACGTGCTGGTGTGTTTTGGATCATTGTCCTGCTGCAGAACCCAAGTGCTCTTCAGCTTGAGGTCACAAAGGGATGGCCGGACATTCTCCTTCAGGATTTTTTGGTAGAGAGCAGAATTCATGGTTTCATCAATCACAGCAAGTCGTCCAGGTCCAGAAGCAGCAAAGCAGCCCCAGACCATCACACTACTACCACCACCGCCATGTTTGACTGTTGGCATGATGCTCCTTTTCTGAAATGCTGTGTTACTTTTACCCCAGTTGTAATGGGACGCACCTCCCAGAATGTTCAACTTTTGTTTCGTCAGTCCACAGAATATTTTCCCAAAAGTCTTGGGGATCATCAAGATGTTTTTTGGCAAAGGTGAGACGAGCCTTCATGTTCTTTTTGGTCAGCTGTGGTTTTCGTCTTGGAACTGTGCCATGCATACCATTTTTGCCCAGTCTCTTTCTTATGGTTGAGTCATGAACACTGACCTTAACTGAGGCAAGTGAAGGCTGCAGTTCTTTAGATGTTGTTCTGAGTTCTTTTGTGACCTCTTGGATGAGTCATTACTGCGCTCTTGGGGTCATTTTTGTAGGCCGGCCACTCCTGGGAAGGTTCACCACTGTTTTCTCCATTTGTGGATAATGGCACTCACTGTAGTTCGCTGATGTCCCAAAGCTTTAGAAATGGCTTTGTAACCTTGTCCAGACTGATAGATGTCAGTTACTTTATTTCTCATCTGTTCCAGAATTTCTTTAGATCGCAGCATGATGCCTTCCTTTTTGTGATCTTTTGACCTACTTCACTTTGTCTGACAAGGTTCTATTTAAGTGATATCTTGATTCAACAGGTCTGGCAATAATCAAGCCGGGGTGTGGCTAGTGAAATTGAACTCTGCTTTCTCAAAAATGTGATTGACCACAGTTACTTCATGATTTAACGGGGGGGGGGGGGGGCAATTCACATAGGGCCATGTAGGTTTGGATGTTTTTTTTTCCCCTTAATAAATACAATCATCACTTAAAAACTGCATTTTGTGTTTACTTGGGTTATCTTTGTCTAATATTTAAATTGGTTTGATCTGAAACATTTTAAGTGTGACAAACATGCAAAAAATAAGAAATCAGGAAGGGGGCAAATACTTTTTCATTGCACTGTAAGGTGCAGGATTTGATTCTCACATGGGGTAATTGGCTAGGTTTAAAGTGACTCATGACGGCAGTTAGTCTTATACTTATGTATAAACCTATAAGATGTTCAAAAACATTGATGTTGAAGGAGGCAATCAACATTCCTCCTCAGTTTCTAAGTACCATAAATAATACCAGCAGCAAGAAGGAGCTCACCCCAACACCACCACCACTACCTAAAAAAAAAAAATTAGAAAAATACTTTGGTGACGTTAACATTAAAATAAAAGTCTAGTATCAGTCTAACTATAATGAATAGGAACATCCATTTTTGTTGCCCATACTAGGCATGTACTGCATTATCTCATTTACTTGTTGCACTTTTTGATTGTTGGAGTTTTTGCATTCTGCTTGTGGCCGATTACAATAGTGTTATAGTATTTAAAGCTATTGCTCCTCAGTACTACTCTAAATAGTACAGCGTTACCTTTGTGATGTACCTTTATTACTTGGATGACTGCTGTACTGTTAACTCCATTTGAAACTACTCGTTTAGATTGTATGTAGCAATTCCAGTTACTGCATCTTGACTTATTGAGTTAGACAACCCAATTCTTTGTTTTTACTGGCTAGGTAGAGACCACATTAGCCTATAGGGTAGAACTGTTTGGTTACATTTTTCACTGTTACTGATTTCCTTATTGATCCATACATGGTGTGTCACTTTTACATTTCTGTTTTGCACATGTGATTACTACAGTAGTCACAGCTCATTCTTTTATCGTTTAGCCATATCCTAGTTTATTACCTTTTTTTAGCCGAGTCAGCTATCCTCATCTTCTCTCTTAAACCAAAAGTAAGTTAACTATTCTGTACCCCTGTAGACAGCTGATAGTTACTACACTGCCTCACAATACCTAGTGTTATCTCATGTTTACTGAAAACTCTGAATCACTTTGAGATGGTAATAAAGTTTGTGAGAGGTGTAAGCATTTACTTGGAGGCTACTTTCTTACCTCGGAACACATTCGGTAAGCAGAACGCATATACACACACGGCACAGAGTATTTCCACTAAGCCAGCTTACGGTGAGGTTGTAAGAGAACGTTGCGTAAGCCTTCCAGGCTAATGATTAAGAAACCTCTATCAGTTCACACAGCAGCAACACCACCTTCACATGTACACCTAGGATGCAAACCTGTAAGTGTCACAAGGGTGCAGACTGTAAACCCTTATGGCCCACTGAGACTGCATCAAACCATGGTGGTGATTTTAGGAATAGGTGACCATTACAAGCCATACAGACACCGCCCTCGACAGGCTGGAAAATAATAGATTGACAGCTGTCTTTCTGGAGCCAGGATCTGGGACTTAACAAGGGCTCTTAGATTCTTCCATCCTGGCAAGTACAATTACAACCTGATAGTGGTTCATGTAAGGGTGGATGACCTTAGATGATCTACCCAGAGAGACTTAAGGAAGGATACGATAGACCTTGCCGTGCATGTATCTGAAGCAAGAAAGACACTGATCTTGAATGGTATTTTGCCATGAACCAAAATTATGCCTGGATTGAAATACAAGATAATTGGCTTTAACAATTTACTATGTAGCTGATGTCATTCTGTGGGGAGCCAGTATTTGTCAGCTTTGGATGGGATAGCTGACGAGCCTTCCTGCTGTGCCAGGAAAGGTCTGCAGCTGGCCTGACCAAGGCTTTCACATTTTGGCTAAAGCCTTTGCTGCCCACAGAGTGCCTTTTTTAGGCAGAGTCCATCTGATGGACATTCCAACCTAGTAACCTCTAATTTGGAACACATATTAATGTGCATCTACTCAATGCCAGGAGTCTTTGCCAAAAAAGCAATTACTAGAAAATGGAAATCCAAAATCTAAACCAACTATATTAGAAGTAGTGAATATAGTAACAGAGATAAAACAACTGGAATTGAGATATTTAGAAAAAGATGGGAGCAAACTACATAGGAAAATGGGAACTGTGAGAACAATACAGGGGAGGAATGAGGTTTAAAAGAAGGCAGGACTTAAATGAGCTATGTAATGTTTGATTGAAAATGATTGGGTAGATTATAAGTGATATATAACGTTTGGAACTGGGAGTGTGTCAGTATGGTTTGTGATGTAAAATGTTTGCAAGTAGGATTTTGTCGGTGTGGTTTGTTTACATTAATATACATGTATGATTGCTTATCTCATAAGTGATGGTTTAATAAATATTCTTCTTGTTTAAAAAGGGGGCAGGATTGAATAATTTATGTAATGTTGCTTAGGTTATATGATGTATAGTAATATATGTGTTTGTTTAACTCGTTAATACAGTTTGATTACTTTTATATAAATGTAAAATCAATGTCACAAGTGATTATGAACTTGAGGCTGTCCTGTGACTTGAACACATTCATATACAGTGGATATAAAAAGTTTACACACCCCTGTTAAAATGCCAGGTTTTGTGATATAAAAAAATGAGACCACAATAAATCATTTCAAAACTTTTCCCACCTTTTAATGTGACCTATAACATGTACAGTTCAACTGAAAAAGAAAAATCTGCTAGGATAGGGGAAAAATATAAAAAATAAAAAACGTACAATAAGCTGGTTGCATAAATGTGCACACCCTTAAACTAATAGTTTGTTGAAGCACCTTTTGATTTAAATACAGCATTCAGTCTTCTTGGGTACACACCCACCATCAATTAAAGAGACTCTGATTAACCCCAAATAAAGTTCAACTGTCCTAGTAGGATTTTCTGGACATTTACTCACTTGCCTGCTACAGCAAAAGCCGTGGTTCATGGAGAGCTTACAAAGCATCGAAGGGATCTCATTGTTGAAAGGTATCAGTCAGGGGAAGGGTACAAAAAAATTTCCACAGCATTGGATATACCATGAACACAGTGAAGACGGTCATCAAAAAGTGGAGAAAATATGGGAAAACACTGACATTGCAAAGAACTGGGCATCCTTCCAAAATTGAAGACAAGACAAAAACTGGTCAGGGAGGCTGCCAAGAGAACTACAGCAACACTGAAGGAGCTGGAGGAATTTCTGGCCAAGTACTGGTCGTGTACTACATGTGACAACAATCTTCCGTATTCTCCATATGTCTGGGCTATGGGGTAGGGTTGCAAGATGGAAGCCTTTTCTTACACAGAACATCCAGGCCCAGCTAAAATTTACAAAACAATACATCGGGTCTCCCAAAAGCATGTGGGGAAAATGTGTTCTGGTCTGATGAGACCAAGGTTGAACTTTTTGGCCACAATTCCAAAAGGTACATTTGGCGCAAAAACAACACTTCGCATCACTAAAAGAACACCACCCCTCGCGATGAAACATGGTGGTGGCAGTATCATGCTTTGGGGTTGCTTTTCTTCAGCTGGAACTGGGGCTTTAGTCAAGGTGGAGGGAATTATGGACCGTTCCAAATACCGCTTTTGGCCCAAAACCTACAGACATCTGCTAGAAAGCTGAAGTTGAAGAGGAATTTCACCTTTCAACACGACAGTGACCCCAAGAATACATCCAAATCAACAAAAGAATGGCTTAAAATGTAAGTTTTGGAATGGCTCAGCCAGAGCCCAGACCTAAATCCAATAGAAAACCTGTGGGTGACCTGAAGAGGGCTATGCACAACAGATGCCCTCGCTATCTGACAGATTTGGAGTGCTTTTGCAAGGAAGACTGGGCAAATATTGCCAAGTCAAAATGTGCCATGCTGATAGACTCCTACCCAAGAAGACGGAATGATGTAATTAAATCAAAAGGTACTTCAACAAAATATTAATTTAAGGGTGTGCATATTTATGCAACCAGCTTATTGTACATTTATATTTTTCCCCTAACAGATTTGTTTGTTTTTCAATTGAATTGTACAGGTTACAGGTCACATTAAAGGTGGGAAAAGTTTTGAAATAATTTATTATGGTCTCATTTTTTATATCACAAAAACCTGGCATTTTAACCGGGGTGTGTAAACTTTTTATATCCACTGTATGTGAAGTTACAGAAACATGGTTTCAGAGCAATGAAAGCAGTCCTGTTCCTGGGTTACAATGCCTGTCACATCTTCAAACCTTCTGGCAATTGTGAAGGAGTATTAATATTTGTCAAAGATATCATCACCTTGTAAGCGATTCCTTGGGACACCACATTTGAAGTCCAAATCACCATAAACAAGACAAATTACCATTTCATAGCTACATATGAAACACCCTCTATGTCCCCTTCTAATAATGATAGATATTGTAACCCATTAGCTGACCTACCCATTAAACCCAAACCTTTCTACTAGAGGACTTCATCTACCATCAATAAACTGGCTGACCTACACTGCCAATGGCTGGCATGACCAACACTTCCTAATAAATGCTAACTCTTTCATCAGTAATTAACCATCCTACAATGGGCCCAAATATCCTTGATCTAGTCCTCACAAATGTGGTCATTTCTTGCACATCTCCTTATATTTTGCTTTGTTAATTAGACCATAATTTAGTCACTGTCACTTATCTCTCTCTAACATAGATGATGAGCAGGCAGGATATTTCGTTTAGAACTTTAATACGTAGAAGCACATCATGATGGATAGCAGCATCATAAAATATAAACAAACTAGTTAACAGGCAGACCTTGCATGCATGCATACATACATGCTTACATCTCAACAGCTTACTTCAAAATGGCAGTCTAGCTTGCATGTGCTTAGTATTTATAAGCTTGTGCAAGCCCTTGGATAGCTTCTTAAAGGTACCTACACACACGTTGATCTACAGTCACCTTTTCATTTTAAAACTGGTGGTACTTCCCCTTTAAGTAACTGTTTTTAGGGACTTCTCAAAAGCAAACTTTCTTCAGTTACTTGAGAACTTATATAAATTCTGGGTTCCGGCGTGTAGATCGCGAGACGATTTCCCGCGAGATACAACGCCGAAACAAGAAGGCCGCGGCACCGCTAGACCGTAGAGCGGTGCGGCCAAAATACAGATCTGCCGTTGGAACCCACGTCGGTAGGAAAACACATAAATAGCGATAACCCCTAAAGCAGGTACGCTGCAAACCCAAACAGTAAACAATCGCGGAATTCAAATCACACGTCAACTGAAATAATCCAAAGTAAAGCATACAAGCACAAACGCCCCACATATACACAGTACACAGGTAAATAAATAAATAAAGGTATAATAAGAAACAACTTACCAGAAGATCAGCTGAAGTCCAGACAAACCCGAACAGTAAACAGTGCCAGAAAGTCGGGAATATAATCCATACTAGATGCAGCAGAGTCTTTGTACATGCGCATTAGCATATAGTATGTCCCTGTCAATACAGTCCACATTTACAGAATAGATATAGTAACCCTGAAGTATGCAAATGTAATGCAAATGAAATAGCACACATATGAAGTGGAGTGCAACAGAAACAGGAGTTTCAAACTTCACACCCCTTAGAAAGCACATGCTGCTGTAGGACCTGTTAGAGTAACAGCTTCCAAACAAGTAACAGCACTTTTACACATAATGTGCCAGTGGTAATTAGTATTGGGAATAATCCATTCCATGTCCCAGACATAGTGGTGTAAAGCCATGATAGCAACACACAGCATCTATTCTGGTACAGCCCCCCTAGTGCAATGGCAGGTGTGAACATTGAACCTAAGGAAACATTGTAGCAGGGGAACACTGTCAGACAGGAGTGTCAACCCCACACCTAGTCTACAGCAGCATGAGTGTATTGCAGGGTCTGGAAGACCCATCCAATGTCTACTGGGGCTGGGGTACAGAAGTAAGCAGGCCCATGCAGGCAGGCAAGGGTGCAATACTGAGCTACTTCCCTATGTAATCTCTGTCACTGAAACTGAGACTGGGCCCCACACCCTGATTGGCTAGCAGGAACAACTGGGAGTTAAAGAGGACATGTACACTACACCTAGAAACTGTGTTTAAAGCAGGCCGTGTAGATGCTTACCACAGTACAATCATTTGTTAGCCCCATGGGTGTGTAAACTGCATATAGTGTCTCCATAGCACAACAGGTAGTCAGACCAAGGTGGAGTACTGACAGCTGCACAGTCAACTGTTGCAGGCAGCACTACAACGCAGAGTCCAACACAGGGCGGTGCATAGCAAGTATTGTAACATCCGATAGTGATTTGTAGCAGTGACGTCTCTACATCCAGTTCCCAGCTACACTTGCCGTGATGGATACTGAGAGGCCATCAACAAGTGGTGTTACCATGATGGAATCTATGTACCTGTATAGCCCTGGTCAGCTTGGCAACAGATACAGCACAGTGCCCAGCCAACGGGGCAAACCGATGCTGGTAGTTGAGGGATACCTCTACCATTTGGAGCGTGAAGTGCCACCTAAACGGTACTGGGCATGTATTGAGCGGAGAGTACAGGCCTGCAGAGGTCGTGCCATCACTGTTCGGCAGGAAGAGGGGGAGGAACTGCTGAAATCACTGCCTCACCAGCACGGGCCAGATGCAACAATAGCCCAGGTTGCTACACTGCGAGCAGAACTGCGGCAGAGGGCAGTAACCGGCAATGAGTTGCCAAGCTTGGTGATGCAGAGTGTCCTAGGCACAGCAGATGAAAATGTACTTCAGGAGATGCCTTGCCGTGCCATATTGCGTCGTAGCATAACCAGGGTATGTCAGAGGGCACGGGCATCCATGACCACACCTCCAGTAACACTCGCAGATATTGATGTCAGCCACTATCCACTCCGTAGTGGCAGCTTTATCCTCCGTAGAAGGTCTGATATGGATGGGACTGATTCCTTGGTTCTACTTACAACATCACAGAATCTAAGTGATCTGTGTAGATCCAACATCATTCTTGGAGATGGCACCTTCCCTACACGGGCTGATATATGTCGTCAGCTGTATACATTACATGGCTGTATTGGGACCCCCACCTCAACAAGGATTGTCCCCCTGGTGTACTGTCTCATGACAAGGAAGTCGGAGTCTGCATACAACAGTAAGTGGGAGATACTGAAGAGTATGGCTGCAGAACAGGAGTGTTCCCTGGCTCCACAGTGTATAATGACTGATTTAGAGAAGGCAGTGATCCGAGCCAGCCATAAGGAATTCCCTAAGAGTATTCTGAAAGGGTGCCTTTTCCACTTTGCACAGATCATTTGGCGCCAGATCCAGCATAACTACCTTGTGGCCCTCTATGGTACGGACACTGCTTTTTCTATTGCCGTACGCAAGCTGATTGCATTGGCATGCCTACCAGTGGAAGATGTTGTCCCTGCATTTTTGGACATTGTGGCTACGTTACCTGAATGTACACAGCCTATTGGCGTATTCCTGGATCATCATTATGTGCGGGGCTGACCACGCAAGTATGCATCCTGCTGCTCTTCACAGCAACGACTACCATCAGCCTATCCTTTGAGATTCTGGAATGTTTGTGATGTCTCCGGCATGGATTTCCCACGGACTAATTAATAACCAGATAGAGGCATGGCATCGTCGGCTGAAAGTGTTACTGGGGCGACCTACTGTGCAGCTATCTGACCTTTTGACTGTCCTGCAACAGGAACAGAACTTAACAGATACCCGTCGAGAATCTCTGTTGCGGGGGATGCCTGTGACACCACGTAGGAAGGCTATTGTTGTAAGGGAGCGTTGTCTAAAACAAATCTTGCAACATAAGTGTGACTATAGTGATGTGCAGGATTTTCTCCGTGCTGTGGCACATTTCTATAAGTTATGATTATATCTGGGTTTAGTATGCACCAAGCACTTCAAACATCACTTTACATTTTGTGTTAATAAAGGCTTTGCCCACAGAGCACAGGTTTTACTCTACCACTTTGATGCCCACTTGGCATCCTATGCTAGGCACATGTTACAGTGATAGTTGCACATGATGGTTTCTAGGGGGGTGTAGTGTGTATATCACATAGGGGGTTTGTGTCTCACACCTATGGTTAGGGTGCAGGGTGTTCCTTTATTTCCACAGGGAATTGTCTGCAGGCATTTGTCACTGCAGCTAAACTGCCATACTGCCATGTGTCCACATCCAGCTGTCTCACAGTGGGGTGTCGCACCGCCTAGGTGCCTGAACCCATAAATTCTGCTGTAATCCTCCTCCTCTGAAGGATTCCATTGCTAAAGCTGCTGCCTATGCCTCTCACTTCTACTTCTACTTAAATAGTTGTATTGATAAGGTAGTCCCTATTTGCACCAAATATAATGAGAAATTTTAAAAACAAACCCATTTGGTGGAATACCAGTATAAGTAACTTGTACGACAAGAGAAAGAAACTGCTTTAATGCTTATAAGAGGTCTCATTCTACCTAATTTAAGAGCATACTTGAGCAAACTAACAAAGAGCTTAAAGGAACTATTAGAAAACTCAAAGCTGAGTTTGAACTTAAAATAGCCACTAAAACTACAAATAACTATAAATCATTCTTTAACTATTGTTTGAAGTTAAGAACTAACACATAACAGTGTTTGAAGCTAGTCCACAATAATACTACACTCTCTGACCGAAAGGAAATGTATAACATTCTTGCTAACAAACTTGGTTCAAATTTTACACCACCCACAGATATAGCTATTCCACAGGTTCCACAACCCCACCCACCCCCTTTAATTACTTTGGAACAAATTCTCACAACCCTCTCAAAAACTAAGAATACTTCACCCATGGGTCCTAATAACTTACCAGATTGCCTGATTATCAGTGCCAAATACGATCTTTCTGAATCCATACTTAACCTGTTTAATCTAAGCCTCTCCACTGGTTACATTTTTGAAGCCTGGAAAACTGCCATTGTAATGCTATTACCCAAGGATGGCCCAACCACAAACCCTGGAAATTATTGAACTCCTTAGTCTCGCTAGCCACATAAAGTTACAGAGCACATTCTCAGACCTCATTAATCTAGATATTGAAAATCTCTTATCCCAGAAGGATCCTCATCAATTTGGCTTTGTCAAAGGAGGGTCCTGCCTATTTAATCTCATTAATTTATTTGAAAAAATAATCAAAGCAGTAGACAGTGGTTATACAGTATATCTAGACCTGGCCAAAGACTTTGACACTATTCTGTATGCAGTCATTCTTGATAGACTTGTAAATGTGACTGTAAATCTTTTGCGGTGAATAGCTAACTGGTTGTCTAACAGAATCCATATATTTAGTCACAGGTGACACTTCTAAAAGCAAAACAGTTACCGGTGGTGTATCACAAGGCTGAATTTTGCCCCCCCCCTTTAATTTGGCATTTATTTCTCAGACCTTCAGGTCTCCTAGATTGTGGTTAACTAATTTTGCGGATGACTATAAATTGGGTGTTATGCAATCTTCGACTGATTCAAAATTGCTCAAACATAGGTTAGACCATGTTAACAATTTTTGTGCAAAGACAGTAGTCTGAAAAATAAATGTAAAAAAAGTAGAATAGTTCATTTTGGTAAGCAAAACAGTTTCACTTGTCATTTAGGTGATGTACCCCACAGATTAGGCACTCCCTCTCTTGTAAGAGATTTAAGCACTCCCTTATTTGACTGGCATGTCTTCACATTATCTCAAAGTATTTTGTCTGGTTCATCTAATTTTTCAAAGGCATCCCCACTTGATCAAAAGATGTATTAATTCCCCTTAGTGTGTATATCATCTGACCCATTATTGAATAAAATGGACCTTTTGGCTTGTATTTGTATAAACATATACAAATTGAGAGACCTCAGGGATTTCATATCTAAAAAGATCAGTAGCCTTCCTGGGTTATCAGGAGACTGCCATCCCTTTCTGTGTACTCAGTCTCTTACTGAGGCCTCCTTGGAGATCTGTGCCTAGCCTTTAGAACCATAAGGTCCAACCATGGTTGATGTCTTATTCTTTTGCAGAACTAATGGTACCTCAAATACTTGGTTAAAGGAACTAAGCCTTCATGAGCAGATAAATAAAACTGACTGGTTTGATGGATTCATATCCCATATTATTCCTCAGTTCTGGAATGAACTTCCACTACATGTCAAACAGAGTAGCACCATTACCAGCTTCAAGGTCATCCTAGATAATTGGAGTAGCCCCAAATTCTCCCCCGGGTCTATCTTGTCTTGCCCTCTTTGAAGCTAGATATAGCTTTTATATTGTGTGTGTGTGTGTGTGTGTGTGTGTGTGTGTGTGTGTGTGTGTGTGTGTGTGTGTGTGTGTGTATACATATATATAATCTATATAATTTTTTTTTTTAACTATGAATGATCTGCAAACTGATTGCCTAGTACTTGCATATGAACCTACTCAGCGCTGTGTGGCATGACAGTAAATTCAGTGTTCTCAGTTCCTTTGACTGGGAAATGACAGAGAAAGATCTGTATATGTAACCTGAGCCATAGCAAGGGACAGAAATTTTGCAGCTATCCCTTTCTGCCATAGCAGTTTTATGGAAGCAAAAGATTTTCTTGTTTTGATTATCTTCTTTGGAAGATATTGATGAATCAAAACTGTAAGTAGGTTAAACTTTTATTTTACTTTGCCTTGAAGTGGCTTATAGTGTATAGAACAAAAAAAAAAACAGATAATGATCCTGTTCTGGCCAGGATGTGAACACCTTAACCCATGGGAGATGTCCAACTTAACGTGTAACAAAATGGAGTTCTGTGTCATCTTGGCCCAAAAAAATGTTTTTGAAACTGTGATTAGTGAGGCCTGTGAATTAATATAACGTTTTGAGACACCAGCCACTTGACAATTGCATCTTGAGTGTATTTTTTAATTATTTTTCTTGTAACATATTTATCTTCTGAGAGAGAGTTTTGTTTGCTGCACCAGGTGAATGTTTTTATACTGGAAAATTTGTTTTACTTCCACCATAGAATCTTTCTTAGTTTGCAGCTCTTGCATCAGTTTTCCTTATTTTATTTTTTTACATGACCAGTACTAGCAAATTATTGATTTCTTAGCCCAGTCTTTGAATGCTCTAAACTTCCAAACTCTGTGAATCAGGCTTTGCCATAATATGTAAGGCCCAAGGATTTTCGGTATTAATGGAGGAGATGAATTTAATACCCAAGAATTCAAACAAATATTTTTACTTGCCACAAGTACAACATTAAGAGGGGAAGATATTTCCATCAGTTCTAAACTTTCTATAATTGTGCCCTGCTTATTATGAAATATACAGGTACTTTGAAAAGTAGTTGCAATGAGACAATCCTGTTGTTGTTCTCAGTGACGGCTGGTGACTTCAAATCAAAGGGGGGCTGCAGGTGACAGCTGAATGGGTGGGGCCAATGGGAAGGGTGCGGCCAACTAGAAAGGGGAGGAGGTATGCTCAAAACCACAAAAACTGGAACTTTAATTAAATGCACTGCCCTGGGTGCCAAACTGTCATTATGAGAGTCCAATCAAGACAAAATGAAGTGTAGAAGAAAAAAAATATTATATTTCAATGCATTGGCTGCATGACAGCTTACTTAATATCTAGATGGAAACAAAAAGGTTGTGAGGCATGAAAAAATAAATTACTTTTTAAATACATTACTGGAATGCCAGTCAAAATCAAGTATAAGAAAAACAAGCAGCACTCAACTCAAACCTCTTCTCCTTGCACTGCAATTCTAATTATAATTTATATTCAGCTTTATTAAAGTACCGAGTAACATGCTGAAAGTAGCAATCTCTGTGAATACCGCCACTTGTAAAAATATTTCTTATCCAAAAAAGACCTACTGCCTGACAACTATCTACTTGTTTTATGGGGAAAATATGATCAAAGTAAAAAAATGAAACGCAAACAAGAAACAAGCTCAAGAGACATTGCTTTAAGTATTATTGTACAGGTAATAAACCACACATGATAGATTGGCATTCTGTTTGGTTTACAGGTAAAGCCTGCAAAGATGACTGCAAGTCTCCAACAAATGTAATGAGCTTCTTAAAATAATGTAATCCTGTCCTTTATTACAAATACTGTCATATGCATTTCAATACCCAAAGCTTATACATTATCTAGTTATGTAAGTATTCTCTGCATGGCAACAACAGAAAGGCTTTCAATGTTGGCAATTCTTTAACAGTATGCTTATTAAAGCTTGCTTGCATCTTACAATCTCAGACAAGCTTACCTGATTGTCATTAAAGCATTGCTACTTAAAAACAGAGCAACAGGCACTTTCTGAGTAATAATAAGCATAAATCAACAGTATAAAAATATGACAGAAACCAGAACATTCTGCAAAATCAAGGACAGAATAAAAGTAGCACTTGTGTCTACCTTGGATAGGGGGATACTCTGCACATTTACACTGCATAACTGCTCCTTGCCTTGGACACATACAAAGTCACTACATAGGGGATTGGGGTGCAACAAGTATGTCACAATTTGAAATGTTTCTGGCTGACTGTGATGGCCCTGACACATATGTCATACCTCTCAACCTCAGAGCAAAAACTCTGGACAAAGCCATACATAAAAGTTGGGACAAAGGCCCAAAAATAAGGACACTTTTTAAATATTGCTCTTATAAACTTAGAAAGATAATAGAATAGTAGGTCTTGCATTAGTATGAATTTTTCTGAAGGGTATGAAATCTGAAACTCAAATGTCTGTCATTATTTTCTAACTTCAGTCTTTAATGATTTGCCACTAAATTGCCAAAAAAAAACACAATTTTATAAAAAATGGACAAAAAATGTGATGCAAAAATATAAAATAGCCACACAATACAGCTGGGAACCTGTCAAAGAAGGGACACTTTTATAATATTAGTACTGCTAACTTGAGCAGCTGACAAAATAAAAGACTCTACATGCATTTCTGAAATAAAAGTAATCTATAACTCTGATTATTACATCATCATCTTCTTTTGGCTGTTCCCGTTAGGGGTAGCCACAGCGGATCATCTGTTTCCATTTCTTCCTGTCCTCTGCATCTTGCTCTGTCACACCAACCACCTGCATGTCCTCTCTCACCACATCCATAAACCGTATCTTAGGCCTTCCTCTTTTCCTGTTACCTGGTAGCTTCATCCTTAGCATCTTTTTCCCAATATACTCGGCATCCCTCCTCAGCACATGTCCAAACCAATGTAGTCTTGCCTCTCTGCTTTGTCTCCAAACCTTCCAACCTGGGCTGACCCTCTAATATACTTATTCCTAATCCAGTCCACCCTTGTCACACCCAGTGCAAATCTTAACATCTTTAACTCTGCCACATCCAGCTCAAACTCCTGCCTTTTTGTCAGTGCCACTGTCTCCAACACATATAACATAGCTGGTCTCACTACCCTCTTGTAGACCTTCCCTTTCACCCTTACTGGTACTCATCTGTTACAAGTCACTCCTGACACCCTTCTCCACCCACTCCATCCACTCCATCCTGCCTGTACTCTCTTCTTCACCTCTCTTCCACACTCACTGTTACTCTGAAGTATTGATCCCAAGTATTTAAACTAATCCACCTTCGCCACCTCTACTTCCTGCATCCTCACCATTCCTTTATCCTTCCTCTCATTCACACACATATATTCTGTCTTAGTCCTGCTGACCTTCATTCCTCTTCTCTCTAGAGCATATCTCCATCTCTCCAGGGTCTCCTCCACCTGTTCCCTACTCTCACTACAGATCACAATGTCATCTGCAAACATCATAGTCCACGGGGACTCCTGTTTGAACTGATATGTCAACCTGTCCATCACCATTGCAAATAAGAAAGGGCTCAGAGCTGATCCTTGATGTAACCCCACCTCCACCTTAAACGCATCCGTCACTCCCACCGCAGACCTCACCACTGTCACACTACCCGTGTACATATCCTGTACCATCTTGCATACTTCTTTGACACTCCCGACTTCCTCATACAATACCACAACTCCTCTCTAGGCACCCTGTCATATGCTTTCTCTAAGTCTACAAAAACACAATGCAACTCCTTCTGACCTTCTCTGTACTTCTCCATCAACACTCTCAGAGCAAACATTGCATCTGTAGTGCTCTTTCCCGGCATGAAACCATACTGCTGATCACTAATCATCATGTCCCTTCTTAACCTAGCTTCCACTACTCTTTTGCATAACTTCATGCTGTGACTGATCAATTTAATCCCTCTGCAGTTACTACAGCTCTGCACATCACCCTTATTCTTAAAATCGGTACCAAAACACTTTTTCTCCATTCCTCAGGCATCCTCTCACTTTCCAGGATTTCATTAAACAATCTGGTTAAAAACTCCACTGCCATTTCACCTAAACAACTCCATGCTTCCACAGGTATGTCATCTGGACCAACAACCTTTCCATTCTTCATCCTCTTCATAGCTATCCTTACTTCCTCCTTGCCAATCCATTGTACTTTATGATTCACTATCCCCAAATCATCCAACCTTCTCTCCCTTCCATTCTCTTCATTCATCAACCCCTCAGTACTCTTTCCATCTCCTCAAAACACTCTGCTCGCTTGTGAGTATGTTTCCCTCATTATCCTTTATCACTTTTACCTGCTGCACATCTTTCCTAGCTCAGTCCCTCTGTCTAGCCAATCAGTACAGATCCTTTTCTCCCGCCTTAGTGTCCAACCTTTCATGCAACTCTTCATATGCCTTATCCTTAGCCTTCGCCACCTCTCTCTTTGCCATGCACCTCATCTCCTTATACTGCTGTCTACTTTCTTCATCTCTGTGACAATCCCACTTCTTCTTAGCCAGCCTCTTTCTCTGTATACTCTCCTGTACTTCCTCATTCCACCACCATGTCTCCTTGTCGTCCTTCCTCTGTCCAGATGTCATACCAAGCACCTTTCTAGCTGTCTCCCTTACTAGCTCTGCTGTAGTTACCCAGCTAATTGGTAATTCTTCACTGCCACCCAGTGCCTGTCTTAACTCATCCCTGAACTCCACCTCACAATTGCCCTTTTTCAATTTCCACCATTTGATCCTTGGTGCTGCCCTCACACTCCTCCTCCTCTTCTTGATCACCAATGTCATCCTATAAACCACCATCCTATGCTGCCCAACTAAACTTTCCCCGGTCACCACTTTACAGTCTCCAATCTCCTTCAAACTGGCCCTCCTACTTAAGATATAATCCACCTGTGTGCATCTTCCTCCACTCTTGTATGTCACCCTATGCTCCTTCCTCTTGTTAAAATACGTATTCACCACAGCCATGTCCATCCTTTTCGCAAAATCCAGTATCATCTGACCTTCTGCATTCCTTTAATACCTACCCATCACTTCCTCATCCCCTCTGTTCCCTTCACTAACATGTCCATTGAAATCTGCTCCAATCACCACTCTCTCACCCTTGGGTACAGTCATCACCATTTCATCCAACTCACTCCAAAATTTTTCTTTCTCATCCATCGAACACCCAACTTGTGGAGCATATGCACAAACAACATTCATCATTACACCATCAATTTCCAGCTTCATAAACATGAATCTGTCCGACACTCTTTTCACCTCCAAAACACTCTTAGCATACTGTTCATTCAGGATAAATCCTACGCCATTTCTCCTCCCATCCACACCATGATAAAACAATTTGAACCCACCTCCGATACACCTAGCCTTACTCCCCTTCCATCTGGTCTGTTGTACACACAATATACCAACCTTCCTTCTGTCCATCATATCAGCTAGCTCTCTCCCTATACCAGTCATACTGCCAATATTCAAAGTTCAGACCCTCACTACCACAGTCCTAGCATTTCTCCTCTCTTCCTGCCTTCGCTAATTATAAACCCTCCACGTTTTCTTCCAAAGTTGCCATTTTGCGGCAGGATTATTAGGGGAAGAGCAGCATTTTGAGCCAAAATTGGGGACAGTTGAGAGGTTTGGATATGCCTAATTCTATAAAGCAATTTATTTGCATGTACCTCTCAACCTGTTAATGCAGGAAATCTGGACAAGGTCAAATATACTGGGGGAACATATAAACAGCACTAAAAATTGTTGTATAAACTGAGACAGTTGATAGAATAACAGGTCTTTAGCATGCATTTTTCTGAAGGTTATGAAGTCTGAAACTCATTGTCTGTCATTTATTTACTGACTTAATTTCTAAATTATTTGCCAGAAAACCACACTTTTTATGACTGACAAAACAAAAATAAGAAGCAAAAAATCTATTCATTCTGTGAAAATCTGGACAGTTGAGAGGTATAGTTCAGCCGGGGCTGTCTTTGAGTTTGCCGCCCTTCCCCCTCACACAATCATGGTTGAATGGAGCCTCCCCACTGCAGCCATTCCAATGAACTATTACTTGGTTATTTCACCCCATTTACCATAAACACTAATGTGCATACTGCTTTACTTCTACGATGATTTAGACTTCATTTGAAAGTTTTATTTTGCATTTTACAGCACAAACACTAAAACATCTGCTAAACAAAGCAGTGCAATCTCACAATGAAAACAGACTTATTAGCATTAAAACTTCTGTGCCCTTGAAACTCTCATTCATTGAAACAGCATTGAAACCCTCATTCAAAGAAAATAAAGGTTGCCAGTGGCAGATAAAAATTAACTTTGGGCTGTTTTCAAATCATAGGCCCCTTGCAGATGAAACATACACATGCTCTTTGATACACCTTCCTGATTGTATTAAATTATATTCCTTGTACAATATAGTACAGTTGTTAGAGGGCGTTATAAATTTGTTGTTTTGAACATTTTTCCAATAAACAATGAAACAAAATGCAAGCACCAATAATGACAAAACTGCCCAATTCATAACATTTCTATCATAAAAGTCTACTCAGACTTCTACAGTCCACTAGTATCCGTAAATATGCACTATTTCTGAAGAAGTAAAAGTCATGTAAATAATTCCACATTAAAAACATCTGTAACTAATGAAGAGGTTGCTGCTAGCAAACAACTTTATATTTCATAGTTTCATCTACAAATAAAGTGGTTGTTGCCCTTGAGGAATAAATTGCCTATGTTGCATTAAAAAAAACGATAAGCTAGTAATATTGCACTAGGGAATGGATGGCAAACTGATAACAGGTTCATATAGTTACTAGGTATCTTCACCACAAAGGACTGCAGCATCCACCCCCTTTACAATACAATACAGTACAGTATCAGCAATGCATCTACCTACTGTGGGAGTAGAACCCACAGCCTTCTGCATCAAAAGAAAGTACACTACCTGTTATGCTATTCACAATGTAAGCAGACTCAACATAAGCAGCACAAAACTTTTGTTCCCCTGCAGCTCTCAGCTTCTTGTAAAATCTACTTGACACTCAGCTGTATCTCTCAACTTTGCAACACAAGAAATCTGGAAAAAGCCACAATTGGGGGGGCAAAAGACCAAAAAACAGGGACACATTTTAAAAATTGCTTATATCATGTTGGAAAGTTGCTAGAATAAAATGCTGTGTTATCACCATACATTTCACTGCCAAGTATTGAACCTAGGACCCTGTGCAAAATAATTAGAGCAACATACCACTATGCCAAATCATCTGTTTTATGAAAGAGAGGAAGACTGAAACTTAAATGGCTACCATTTAGTTAATTCAGTTCTCACCATAGCTGTCAACATCTTAGCACAAAACACCTGAACAAAGCCAATAATGGGGGAATACAGCCCCCAAACAAATTCAGTGAATTCAGTTCTCACCATAGCTCTCAACCTTGGCACAAAAAACCTGGACGAAGCCAATAATGTGGGAATACAGTCCCAAAAATAGGGACAAATTTCAAATATCCATCTTATAAACTTAGAAAATTGCGATAATAATAGGTTTTGTGTTACCATGTACTTTCTGAAGAATATGAAGTCTGGCATTCAAATGGCTTGTCATTTTTATTTAACATTTGTTAACCAGGAAAGTCTGACTTGGAACAAAAGCCAATTTTCAGCAGTAACACTCCAGACACATGTCTTTGTAAAATGGGAGGACATCAGAGCAAACCCACACAAACACAGGGAAGACATGTGGACTCCACACAAAAGGCACCCCAGCCAAGAATCAAACCAGACAACCTGTAGCTGTCAGGCAACAATACTACCACTGCACTACTGACTGTGTTAAGACAAAAAATACAGAAACCACAGATTTTATGAGGAACAGAACAAATATGAGGCAAATATCTACACATTTTTATAAATGGTGCTGGGTAGGGAATTCAGGCTCTTGCTCCAAGGTACAGGGTCCAAGCCTTATTCTTTACCCACCACCATGTAGCAACTGGGGCATTTTATACACACACACACACACACACACACACACACACACACACACACACACACACACACAAAACCACCTGAGCCAAAGCTGCTGTAAAGTCCTTTCCATGCCGTGTACATCCCTTCCTTTCCATGCCGAGAAAAGCCATGAGCCAAAGCTGCTGTAAAGCAAAGTCCTTTCCATGCAGAGTAAACGTAATTCCCGTTCTGATCCTGTCTGTCCTTCCTGCCTGCGGATGTTGCAGTCCGATCCCCTTCCAGTCTATGCAGTTGTAACTGCATAGACTGCTGGAAAAATTTGGAGTTGAATGTTGTATTCATACTCCGGACTGCTGGTGGAGACTGTCTGTCTGGATTCTGTGCGCATGCTCTAGACTGGTTCACCAGCAGTCCAAATGTGCAATCACGCATGCGCGATGTTCTGGGACTCACATTTTTATTTTCTCTTTTGTTTTTATTTATTTATTTTTCTTTTTTGTTTTATTTTACATTTTTACAGCTGGGGGACTGCACAGTTGGGACGGCTGCAGTCCTGCAGTCCAATAGCACGAGCCGCCCCTGGTTAAAATATATACCTGCAGCTTATTGTTTCTTTCCTATATGTATTATTATTACTTTTTGTTTTCTCTTATATGCATTAGAAAAAAAACAGGGGGATATTGGGATTCCCTCTTTTTCAATACTTCATTTTTAATATTCCTCGCTGTTCATCTAGAGTAACCCCATACCTCAAAGTCATTTACCATCTGGTTCAGTTGTTCTTCAAGAATATCATTTTGTGTGTTCAACTTACTGACCCTTGCCATTTGGTTTAACATTATGTTCTGAAACATATAGGAAGGGTGCATACTATCTCTAGATAAACAAGTACATTTCTTTACTTGTTTTTTATATAACATTGTTTCCAATTTACTTGTTAGATTTTTCTTTAAAGTGATGTCTAAGAAGTCAATAGTTCGGTATTGAATATTCTTTTTAAATTTTAAAAACATGTGGTATTATGTAGGTATGTAATGAACTCATTAAATCAACCAGAGAGCCATCCCAAATAAAAAATAAGTAATCGATGTACCTTTTGTAAAAGATTATTTTCTTACTCAGAAGTTTTCTTCATTGTTTAATATTGTTATGAGCTCCCAGTTCATGACTGTGTTCACATCAGTGTTTGATACCGGGGTGCCCATGTCACTTGCTGTAGTATTTTTTGTGAAATGAAAAAACATTAATCTGATGTTGTTAATCTTCTTTCCAGTCATCACTGATGGGGTTGTTGGTCCATCTTTGGAATTGAGTCAGCCTAATACCAAGCTTGCACCACAAAAAACCTCTCAAGCTAAGCCTTTACCCATAGTGTCCTTTTCCCTGTTACCCCAGATCTCGTTTGCCACATAGCCATAAAGCCACGTCCAAGCCAAGCTCTCAGGTAAGTGTACAATATTTGATATTTCCCTGGATATTGTGTCTACCTTTTATTCTTTGTTGGTATTTTTGATATTTCTTTCTTTGAATTTATCTATAGACCAATTTACCCTTCTGTTTTTACCTTTTTGGTAATCTTCAGTACCATTGATGGTACTGCCTTTCTCCCTACCCTTGTGGTATTTCTTAAATGCCATCGTTGGTATTCCTCCTCCTTCTTCTTTCACCCTATCTCATGCATCTATATCAATGTAGAAAAACTCTGCCTTTTTTCCCTTGGTTTCCTTCTAACTTGTGTGTGTGTGTGTGTGTGTGTGTGTGTGTGTGTGTGTGTGTGTGTGTGTGTATACTTTGAATGAGCGCAAAAACAAACTGATTCTGAAGGGCTTCCTTTAGACGCCCTTTTCAGGGGTCTTTTCTGCGATAGAGGTCTCATCCCCTCCTACAAAGAAAAGAAAAGGTCCCACTCTGTCCCCTCTTCAACCTCGGGTGACTAGGCCAAGTCTGTAAAGTCTAAAGTATCAAAATTGTCTTCAGAGCATAAGTCCACCTCATCTGCCCCATCTTCCTCTCTGACTATGACTGTTCTTTTGTCAGCTCGTATTTCTGCTCCGATACTGTCTACTTCACTGACTACTGATTTTCCAAAAGTTACTCCAGCTTCAGCACTGAGTGCCGCTTTGGCACAGTGCACGCCTTCGATGCCTACCTCTGCAATTCTACCTCTGCAATTCCGTTTACTACTGAATCTTCTGTGTCTGCTCCACATGCCCCTCCGGCACCAAGTCCTTTCACGCTTCCGACAATTTTGACGCCACTGGTTCCTGTCTCCAAACTTAAGACATCGGTGCTGATAGACTGCACACCATGGACCCGATACTCTCTATCAACAGATCCTTTTCTATCCCAAGTCTGTTCCTAGAACGACCCGAGTCCCCATTGGGAGTGTCCACTAGATCCACCAGGAGCCTTTCCAAGTTTGACGTGGTGCATCTTCCGATTCAGCTGTTCACATCCAGGGGGATACCCACTCTGTCTAGGACCCATCCACCTGCAGGATCTGGGTTGGTTTCTCCACGGACTCCATCCTACTCTCCTCCTTTGACCATACCGGTACCAAAACACTTTTTCTCCATTCCTCAGGCATCCTCTCACTTTCCAAGATTTCATTAAACAATCTGGTTAAAAACTCCACTGCCATTTCACCTAAACACCTCCATGCTTCCACAGGTATGTCATCTGGACCAACAGCCTTTCCATTCTTCATCCTCTTCATAGCTATCCTTACTTCCTCCTTGCTAATCTATTATACTTCATGATTCACTATCCCCAAATCATCCAACCTTCTCTCCCTCTCATTCTCTTCATTCATCAACCCCTCAAAGTACTCTTTCCATCTCCTCAACACACTCTCCTCGCTTGTGAGTATGTTTCCCTCACTCTCCTCGCTTGTGAGTATGTTTCCCTCATTATCCTTTATCACCTTTACCTGCTGCACATCTTTCCTAGATCAGTCCCTCTGTCTAGCCAATCAGTACAGGTCCTTTTCTCCCTCCTTAGTGTCCAACCTTTCATACAACTCTTCATATGCCTTATCCTTAGCCTTCGCCACCTCTCTCTCTTTGCCATGCACCTAATCTCCTTATACTCCTGTCTACTTTCTTCATCTCTCTGACAATCCCACTTCTTCTTAGCCAGCCTGTTTCTCTGCATACTCTCCTGTACTTCCTCATTCCACCACCATGTCTCCTTGTCGTCCTTCCTCTGTCCAGATGTCATACCAAGCACCTTTCTAGCCGTCTCCCTTACTAGCTCTGCTGTAGTTACCCAGCTATTTGGTAACTCTTCACTGCCACCCAGTGCCTGTCTTAACTCATCCCTAAACTCCACCTCACAATTACCCTTTTTCAATTTCCACCATTTAATCCTTTGTGCTGCCCTCACACTCCTCCTCTTCTTGATCACCAACATCATCCTACAAACCACCATCCTATGCTGCCTAACTACACTTTCCCCGGTCACCACTTTGCAGTCTCCAATCTCCTTCAAACTGGCCCTCCTACTTAAGATATAATCCACCTGTGTGCATCTTCCTCCACTCTTGTATGTCACCCTATGCTCTTTCCTCTTGTTAAAATACATATTCACCATAGCCATGTCCATCCTTTTCGCAAAATTCACTACCATCTGACCTTCTGCATTCCTTTAACACCATACCTACCCATCACTTCCTCATCCCCTCTGTTCCCTTCACTAACATGCCCATTGAAATCTGCTCCAATCATCACTCTCTCACCCTTGGGTACAGTCATCACCACTTCATCCAACTCACTCCAAAATTTTTCTTTCTCCTCCATCGAACACCCAACTTGTGGAGCATATGCACTAACAACATTCATCATTACACCATCAATTTCCAGCTTCATAAACATCACTCTGTCCGACACTCTTTTTACCTCCAAAACACTCTTACCATACTGTTCATTCAGGATAACTCCTACGCCATTTCTCCTCCCATCCACACCATGATAAAACAATTTGAACCCACCTCCGATACACCTAGCCTTTTTACACACACAATATACAAACCTTCCTTCTGTCCATCATATCAGGTAGCTCTCTCCCTATACCAGTCATACTGCCAACATTCAAAGTTCTGACCCTCACTACCACAGTCCTAGCCTTTCTCCTCTCTTCCTGCCTTAGTTAATTGTAAACCCTCCACATTTTCTTCCAAAATTGCCATTTTGTGGCGGGATTATTAGGGGAAGAGCAGCATTTTGAGCCAAAATTGGGGACAGTTGAGAGGTTTGGATATGCCTAATTGTATAAAGCAACTTATTTGCATGTACCTCTCAACCTGTTAATCCAGGAAATCTGGACAAGGTCAAATACACTGGGGGAACATATAAACAGTACTAAAAATTGTTGTATAAACTGAGACCGTTGATAGAATAACAGGTCTTGCTTTATCATGCATTTTTCTGAAGGTTATGAAGTCTGAAACTCAGTGTCTGTCATTATTTAGTGACTTAATTTCTAAATTATTTGCCAGAAAACCACACATTTTATGAGGGACAAACCAAAAATAAGAAGCAAAAATCTATTCATTCTGTGAAAATCTGGACAGTTGAGAGGTATAGTTCAGCCGGGGCTGTCTTTGTGTATGCCGCCCTTCCCCCCTCACAAAATCATGGACGAATGGAGCCTCCCCCCTGCAGCCATTCAAATGAACCATTACTTGGTTATTTCACCCCATTTACCATAAACACTAATGTGCATACTGCTTTACTTCTACGATGAGTTAGACTTCATTTGAAAGTTTTATTTTGCATTTTACAGCACAAACACTAAAACATCTGCTAAACAAAGCAATGCAATTTCACAATGAAAACAGACTTATTAGCATTAAAACTTCTCTGCCCTTGAAACTCTCATTCATTGAAACAGCATTGAAACCCACATTCAAAGAAAATAAATTTTGCCAGTGGCAGATAAAGATTAACTTTGGGCTGTTTTCAGATCATAGGCCCCTTGCACACGAAACATACACGTGCTCTTTGATACACCTTCCTGATTATATTAAATTATATTCCTTGTACAGTATAGTACAGTTGTTAGAGGCCGTTATAAATGTGTTGTTTTGAACATTTTTCCAGTAAACAATGAAACAAAATGCATGCACCAATAATGACAAAACTGCCCAATTCATAACATTTCTATCATAAAAGTCTACTCAAACTTCTACAGACCACCAGTATCAGTAAATATGCACTATCTCTGAAGAAGTAAAAGTCATCTAAATAATTCCACATTAAAGACATCTGTAACTAATGAAGAGGTTGCTGCTAGCAAACAACTTTATATTTCATAGATTCATCTACAAATAAAGTGCCTGTTGCCCTTGAGGAATAAATTGCCTATGTTGCATTAATAAAACAATAAGCTAGTAATATTGCATTAGGGAATGGATGGCAAACTGTAACAGGTTCATATAGTTACTAGGTATCTTTACCACAAAGGACTGCAGCATCCACCCCCTTTACAATACAGTACAGTATCAGCAATGCATCTACCTACTGTGGGAGTAGAACCCACAGCCTTCTGCATCAAAAGAAAGTACACTACCTGTTATGCTATTAAAATGCAAGCGGACTCCACATAAGCAGCACTAAACTTTTGTTCCCCTGCAGCTCTCAGCTTCTTGTAAAATCTGCTTGACACTCAGCTGTATCTCTGAACTTTGCAACACAAGAAATCTTGAAAAAGCCACAATTTGGGGGGGGACCAGAAAACAGGGACACATTTTAAACATTGCTTATATAATGTTGGAAAGTTGCTAGAATAAAATGCTGTGTTACCACCATACATTTCACTGCCAAGTATTGAACCCAGGACCCTGTGCAAAATAATCAGAGCAACATAGCACTATGCCAAATCATCTGTTTTATGAAAGAGAGGAAGACTAAAACTTAAATGGCTACCATTTAGTGAATTCAGTTCTCACCATAGCTGTTAACATCTTAGCACAAAACACCTGAACAAAGCCAATAATGGGGGAATACAGCCCCCAAACATATTCAGTGAATTCAGTTCTCACCATAGCTCTCAACCTTGGCACAAAAAACCTGGACGAAGCCAATAATGTGGGAATACAGTCCCAAAAATAGGGACAAATTTCAGATATCCATCTTATAAACTTAGAAAATACCTATAATAATAGGTTTTGCGTTATCATGTACTTTCTGAAGAATATGAAGTCTGAAATTCAAATGCTTGTCATTTTTATTTAACATTTGTTAACCAGGAAAGCCTGACTTGAAACAGAAGACAATTTTCAGCAGAAACACTCCAGACACATGTCTTTGTAAAATGGGAGGACATCAGAGCAAACCCACACAAACACAGGGAAGACATGCAGACTCCACACAGAAGGCACCCCAGCCAAGAATCAAACCAGACAACCTGTAGCTGTCAGGCAACAATACTACCGCTGCACTACTGACTGTGTTAAGAAAAAAAAATACAGAAACCACAGATTTTATGAGGAACAGAACAAATATGAGGCAAAAATCTGCACATTTTTATAAATGGTGGTGGGTAGGGAATTCAGGCTCTTGCTCCAAGGTACAGGGTCCAAGCCTTATACTCTACCCAGCACCATGTAGCAACTGGGGCATTTTATACACACACACACACACACACACACACACACACACACACACACACACACACACACACACACAAAACCACCTGAGCCAAAGCTGCTGTAAAGTCCTTTCCATGCCGTGTACATCCCTTCCTTTCCATGCCGAGCAAAGCTGTGAGCCAAAGCTGCTGTAAAGCAAAGTCCTTTCCATGCAAAGTAAACGTAATTCCCGTTCTGATCCTGTCCTTCCTTCCCATGAGAGCACCTACTCCTTCCTGCCTGCGGATTTCGAGTCCGATCCCCTTCCAGTCTATGCAGTTGTAACTGCATTGACTGCTGGGAAAATTTGGAGTCGAATGTTGTATTCATACTCCGGACTGCTGGTGGAGACTGTCTGGATTCTGTGCGCATGCTCTAGACTGGTTCACCAGCAGTCCAAATGCTGCAGTCGCGCATGCGCAATGTTCTGGGACTCGCATTTTTATTTATTTATTTTTCTTTTTTGTTTTATTTTACATTTTTACAGCTGGGGGGCTGCACAGCTGGGAGGGCTGCAGTCCAGTAGCACGAGCTGCCCCTGGTTGTTCTCCCAGGTAACTTCCATAGTTCAGTCTGGTTGTCAGCAAATCCTCTTGACCACTTCTTGTTTCTTGCTGTTTATCCTGTAAGCCCTATGTCATAGTGGAAGCTTCGTCATCTGATGTTGTTCTGGGCCAGAATGTAGCAATGGTGCAGCCGTCAGAGAGCACTGAGCAGAGTGCCTGTCTATGAAAGAGGTGTATTTTCTTACCCATTCTGAATGCTAATCTTGCTTTTGCTGCTTTTTTGCCAGCTTTAGTAGTTGTGATTGTGTTGCCCCCTTCTCCTCCTCCTGGTAAGCCATATTTTCATAGCTACTGGTTATAAACAAAGTAAAGGAGCAAACCATTTAACTACATAGGCAACCAGTACTCTGATTTCTCCCCCTCTGACATACTGTGCAGGTACTTCAGAAGTGGAAGGTACAAGGAGGAGGAGTCTGATTTCTCGAATAGGTTTGAATACACTTTATGTGTAGCAAATCTAGTATTGAGGTCAATACGTCTGTTAATTATGTTGTAATGTCTTTACTGGGAGTTAATTCTGTTTTGTATAACATTAAGTATACATGTACATATTTATTTTATTTTACATTTGTTGGCCGGGATAGTCGCACTGGATGTATGTCCATTTTCAGCGGAGGCCCAGGGAGAAAAGCTCCACATACCAAAAAGATACATTACGTACATCACTGAGTGATAAACTCAGGCAGACATGTTTAGAAAAATATAGACAAAGAATACAGGAAGATATCAATATACACAAAGTGCAGACTTACATCTGATTGGCAAAGACGTATCAGAAAATGTGAACATAGAATGCAATCAGATCTCATAATTCACAATGCTTAGACATTCAAATGCTATGAGGCATAGATACTTTGCTAAACAGCAGGTTGGGTAGCAAGACATGTATTAATGAAGTTGTTAGTCAGGTTTAGAACAGGAGCATAGACAATGAGATGTGAGGTATTTGAGTTCTCTTTTAAATAGGGGTAGTGAGGTTTCCTTGGCAATGGTAGTAGGGAGTAGAACACAGATTTTACCGGTTGAGTTGGCAAATATAGCATCACCTGCAGAGTTGTTGGATTTTTGGGTCAGTATCATTAGTTTATCATTTGAGAGTAATGGCCTGGGGGCACTATGAGGGGTAAGTATTTTTGAGGGTAGGGTGTTATCAGGTTGATGGAGTATTTTATGCACCACTATAAGCTGGTTGAACTGTAGAAGGGTAGGATACTGTAGCCATCCTAGTGCTTTTGAGGTTCTGGCAATGGTGGGTCCTAAAAGCCATGCCAGTAGCCAATCTGGCTATATGGTTGTAACATCCTGATAATTTGTTGAGATCGGTTTTGGATAGGTTGGCGAGTACAGGGGAGGCATACATAAGGGTAGAGAGGAGGTGTGATGTTGCAATAGCTACCCTAGCTAGGGGGGTGAGGAAAGGTTTGGCTCTGTACAGGGAGCCAAGCTTTTTGTTGACTGACTTAATAGTGTGATTGACATGTTCATCAAATTTAAGGTTGTTGTCTTATTACACCTAGAAGCTTTGTATGGTCATCCGGGGAGATAATGGTGTCATTGCTAGATTTGATGTTGAAGGAAGGAGGAGAAATTCTACGGTTAGGGGAGAAAAGTAGTAGTTTGGTTTTGTTAGGATTTAGAAGCAGGCAGCGATTAGCTAGCCATCTTTCTACCATGCTGAAAGTGGTCTGGGTGAGGGTTAGAAGTTGTGTAGGAGAGGAGGTGGAGCATATTAGCATTGAGTCATCTGCATTTTTGATGCAGGTGGCTCCTGGGATGGTGGTGTGCAGATCATTGATAAAGATAGAGAAAACAAGGGGATCTAGTATGGACCCTTGTTGGGACACCTAGGGTTAGAGGTGTGTGTGTGTGTGTGTGTGTGTGTGTGTGTGTGTGTGTGTGTGTGTGTGTGTGTGTATATATATATATATATATATATATATATATATATATATATATATAATATTTATATACACACAAATAAATAAAAAATATATATATATATATATATATACACACACACACACACACACACTATATATATATATATATATATATATATATATATATATATATATATATATATATATATAGGTTCATAGGTTTGTACTAGGCTGATGGTCCTGGAGCCTTACAAGCCTAGCCCAAAGGATTACCCTGGCATCGTTCCACCCAACCTTAGTTCCTAATGCCTCTGTCACGTAGAGCCACTGGAGTGATCCCCGGGGTGAATTTTCTATTTCCCATCCACTTATCAAGATTTCTCTTAGAGGGCCAGTGAGGTGCTCTGCTTGACATGTATGGGAAGTCTGTTGCTTAGCATGGGAAGTCTCTGGGTTATGAACCTGTCCTTCCAGAGTGTTCTGTTGATTGTGGTAATGAGGTTGAGGTCTCTAGAGTGTGTGGTGTGGAGGGATTGGGATTTCTTTAGATGTAGCACTTCTAACAGAGTTGGGTCAGACATGGCTTTGTAAGTCAAGCAGAGATCGCCTCTAAGTAGGCGATATGAGACAGAGAATAGTTGGAGTTTTTTTTTTAGTCTGTCCATATAGGACAAGCGTTTAAGGCCTAGGATCCTCTTTGTGAGGTACTTTTGTGGCCTCTCCAGTTGTTGTAGGTGACGTGAGGTACATGCCAAATGGGACATTGTACTCTATGATTGGCCTAATGAGGGAAGTGTAGAGGGAGACAATGACCTCTTTTTTCCTGGATGCAAAACCCTTAGTAATGAGATGTGCCACATAGGACTTTCTGACCACAGTAGCAACGTGGTCAAAAGGGAGGTTGCTGTCAACCTGTGTTCCCAGATGTCTTATAACGCCTTCTGTGTTCAGTGGGCTACCATCACTGTGATAATTCAAGGAAACCGGGGTTTTTTCCAAAGGGGATGAAGACACATTTTTTGGCATTGAGCTTAAGGCCATGGTTCTGACACCAGTCATTGGTCTCATTGAGGCCTTTCTGTAGGATGTCAACATCACTTGGGGAGTTAATAACAGCTCACAACGTGAAATCATCTGCAAACTTTGTCAGCCAGAGTCCCTTCATGTTGGCCTGGACTTCAGAGAAGTAGATACCAAACAGAAGAGAACCCAGGGCTGAACCCTGTGGGACTCCACTCGTGACTGGTCAGCAGTCTGACTTGGAGTCAGCTACTTTCATACTGTGGGTTCTGTCTGTGAGCCACTTTGCAACCCACCTAGTAATATAGGGGTTGATACCTAACTTAGTAAGTTTGTCTATGATTCCTGAGTGGGGAATGGTTATCAAATGCCTTGGCCAGATCAAGGTAGGCTGTATGAACCACCTTACCTTCATCCACAGCTCTGGTGACTGACTCAAAGAAGTCGACCAAGTTGAGCAGGAGTGATCTACACTTCACAAAACCTAACTGTGTAGGATCCAGAGTTTGGAGATTCCCTATATCCATGTTTATTAGGTCCATGATGATGCATTCCATAGCTTTGCATATCAGACTCGTCAGGCTAATGGGGCGATAGTTCCCAGGGTCTGTAGTTACTCCTCCTTTGTGGAGAGGGATGACTGTAGCAGTGCGCCATTCGGTAGGGACAAAACCTGAGGTGAGGCTGTGATTGAACAGGGCACACAGATGAGGTGCCAGTTCACTCTGTAGTTCATGTAGAATACAGCCAGGGATACTGTCGGGGGTAGGGACAAAACCTGAGGTGAGGCTGTGATTGAACAGGGCACACAGATGAGGTGCCAGTTCACTCTGTAGTTCATGTAGAATACAGCCAGGGATACTGTCGGGTCCCATAGAAGTTGTATTCTTGGCCTCGGACAGTGCTGTTTTAACCTGTGCGGCAGTAATACTGGGTGCCTGGCAATCTACTGGTATTGTGATTGGTCCTTTGGGGGGGGGGGGGTAAAGTTATCACTGAATCTGTCCACCAGTATATTTGCAATATCTGTCGGCTCGGTATAGGAGGTACTATTGTGCAGTACCTCAAAGCAAATCTGGGTATTGCCATGGAGGTTCTTTACATAACAATAGAAGACCTTGTGGTTGTCTTTACTATCTACTGCAATTCTGTTTTCATAGCTAGCTTTAGAGGATTTGATGAGGGATCTCAACCTTTTATTGAGGCTGATAAGGGTGTTTTTCCAGTCTTGAGTTTCCTCCTCCTGTTGTAGGTTTGTTTATGGCAGGGGACCACCAGATTGGCTTCCTTTTTTTTTTTTTTTTTTTTTTTTTTTTGAGGAGAGCATCTTAGTTCTATTGGGTATGGCGAGATCCATGCATTCGTGTATGTGTTCTTACAGTGCATTGGTGTATAATTTGGCGGTCATGCAACTATTCTCCATTTGCATAGGTGCCGTGAAGTTAGCCACTTCTGTTTTTAGGAGCCCAAAGTTAGCTTTGGAGAAGTTTTTCATGGTGGTTACCTTTGTTGAGGGGGTGGGAGGGATGTGGATTTCCAAGGTAATTAGCTTGTGATCTGATCTAACCAGGGAGGAGTTGACTATTGGTGTAGAGTAATGGTCGCCCATGTTAGTAATGACCAGGTCAAGGATGTTGCTACCTCTAGTGGGGGTAAGAACGAGCTGGTCCAGGGCTTTCAAATTAATGAATTCCAGAAAGCATAGGGCAAGTGTATTGGTACACGAGTAGTTTTTTCCCAGTTAATGGAGGGGTAGTTGAAGTTGCCCAGTATGAGAGTATTAGGTTGGACCCTAATATTCTCCAGGATGCTTAGGAATGTGGAGTGTGAATCTTGAGACATGGTTGGGGATCTATAGCAGGCTACGACCTGAATCACTGTCTTACCCAATGTTAGCTGCACCTGAAGTATCTCAGATGCGTTATGTTGGGCTACCAGTCTGGAGGTGCGCATCCTTTATGAATAGGGAAATGCCACTGCCTTTGGTGCTTCGGTCCAAGTTCTGGGGCCGAAAGGTGTGGAAAGAGTTGTAGCCTGGTAGTGCAGGGGTGCTTTCTGCTGCCTTGAACCAGGTCTCTGTTATAACACAAATCGATGTTCTCCATTTTAAGTACTTCGAGCGAGTGCATTTTGAGATTTAGACTTCTAGCGTTGAGCAGCATGACTCTCAAATTGCATTTGTTTGTAGCTGTTACGGTGGTAATTTGGTCTTTGGAACACCACCTAAAAAAGGCACCATAGGGTTGGCAAGAGCCTTGGCCAGTATCCGGAAGCCCAGGGGAGACAGATGCAGACCCTCTCTGGCAAAACATCGAGATCTGTCAGTCATGTCATCCCAGGCAGACAGATACTGGATCCCCTTAGAATAACACCAGAAACTTAGCCAATTGTTGAAATCAGTCATTTTCTGCATGTACCCATGGTATCATTCTGGGTAATGGTAGAATATATATATATATATATATATATATATATATATATATATATATATATATATATATATATTTACATACACACATATGAGATTGTGTGTGTAAATAAACCAGTGCTAATATGCTAATCAGTTATTTCAGAAGAAAGGGAAAAACAGTATAAGGGCAGTTAGTAATTCAAACACTTTAAAGCACATTTCAGATTAATACATTCATTAAGGCCCGGGTTGGATTCTGCATTTAATTCCAGTTGCCACTTAAGTTCGCGGAACTCTAGCAATGAATCAGTGTCTCCAAAAAATAAATGTACCTGTTCTAATACTAAAAATTTAACAACCGAAGAGTTTGGGCAGTATCTGCTTTTCATCTTTTTTTCGAATAGCCGCACTGTGCTGTTTTATGCGGCTGATATATAGATGTGTGTGTGTGTGTGTGTGTGTGAGATCTATAGAGAGAGAGATCTGTAGAGAGAGAGCGAGATCTGTATATATAGAGAGAGAGAGAGATCTATAGAGAGGTGGAAAGTGCTATGATTTATGTTGTTTAAACTCATATGTATGATATGTAGTTTCACTGTTTTGAGGTTTCAGTGTTTTGAAGTGAATCCATATATATATATATATATATATATATATATATATATATATATATATATATCTAGTGTATCTCTCTCTCTCTCTCTCTCTCCAAATATACACGTATATGTGTATATATATATGTGTGTGTGTGTGTGTGTGTATATATATATATATATATATATATATATATATATATATGTATATATAAAATGTACACACACCCAACAAAAGATAAGGTGCGCAATGTCAACTGTGCACGGAGAAAAAACAACAAAATCACAAGTAATCCAGCACAAAAATAAATAAACCAAGCAGTGATGCATACTGGACTTTAATGGTAGATCATCTCCACACCCTAATATATACTGAAACAGTGTTTAAAGCAACAGTACATATGTAAAAATTCCTATATAGATATATATCACATTTAAGTTGCTATAAAAACATATATTTATATTACAATCCCCCAAAAAATGTTTATTACTGCAAAAAAAAAATATATATATATATATATATATATATATATATATATATGAACGTTTACGTTTAATATCACTTGCATGTAATGCTATACATTGTTTTAGTGAACATGACGTTTGTCCAATGTAGAAGCACTCTCACTGACACACCGCCATGTATATAATCCATTCACAGTGAAGCAGATGTTTCTCAACAGCTTACAGACTTAAATAGTGGATCAGGGTCGGGTATTGACTCCAACAATGCAGAAAACCAGTTAGTGGTTAATTTAACCAGTTTTCACTTCACTGATGTAAAGTCACAGTTGTTAAAGGATTGGGATTTGTGCCATCATTTTATGTCTTCCATTATGAAATAGTTAAAGACATTAAGGATTTTTATAGAGTGCTTAACTTGAAATACTTCCTTGCACACAAACAGCAGGAAACATTGGGGCCTGAGAGAGAGTCATTCAGCTTCAGAAAATCTAATTTTCAGCCACCTTATCAATAGTCTGTTAAGCTTTATGAACAGCAAGTATTGCTTGATTGACTTGCATGTTCATCGAGGCTCAATTTTTAAGAATTTTTCTCATAATTTAACAACCAGTGAAAAGGCAGCAATGATAAATTTAAAAGATAGGCTGGTAATATCTGGTGCAGACAAGGTAGGGGCCATATTAGTCTGGGACATACAAGACTACAAGTGTGAGGCTATTAGGCAATTAAAAGATTCTATATCATATTGCTACCTTCCAGTTGATCCAACTCTGGGATTTGAGGACTATAGATGAATATTTAAATCTGGTTGTGGATGAGAGGACTATTCAGAAGTCCTTGTCTATTCACTTGATTGTAGATCCACAATATTTTTATGTAGTGCCCAAAATCCATAAATCTATTACCAAACCTCTGGGTCATCCTATTGTTGCTGTTAGGGGCTTCTTAATAGAGCCTATTTCTAGTTATTTAGAAGCCAAGCTTAAAGCACTGTTGGTGTTTGTAAGAGCCAGAATTAAGGATACAAATCAATTTTTGTTACTTATGAATGGTTTGCAAGTTCCATGTAATGCCTGTTTGGGGACGCTTGATGTAAGGCATTATGTACCAGTATTCTACATCAGGGTGGTGTTATAGCAGTAAAATATTGGCTGCAATATTCAGATATATATAGTGAGGCTGAAGTTGAATTTCTATTGACATTATTAGGATTAGAGTTGGAACATAATGCTTTTTTTGTTTGACCAGCAATGGTACCTGCATATTAAAGGTACCACAGTGGGCGCCAGGTTTGCACCCATTTATGTGGACCTTTTTATGGGGTATTTAGAGTTGCAATGTATTTATAATGAGAACAATTTGTTTTTGTCCCAGTTGGTCATGTGGCGCATATACTTGGATGATTGTTGGGTAGTCTGGGATGGCAACTTGGAAAGTTGGAAAGCTTTTGTAGTCTATTTAAATAACAATAAGTTTGGAATACATTATAGTGGGAAAATTGATTTATTCAATGTTGAGTTCTTGTATGTTAATGTAACTAAAGTTATAGATGGGACCATAGTTACTAATCTTTACCGTAAACCTTTTTCCAAGAATTCATTGTTGCAGGCTAATAGGTACCATCCTAGACATATAGTTGATAACATTCCTAAGGCCCAATTTTTGGAATGAGACACATCTGCACCAGTGACAGGGATTTTGAAGTTGAAGCATATAAACTTAGATCAAGGTTTAGATCCAGGGGGTATAGTGAACCCTTGATTAATAAAGCATATCATCATTCGTATTTAGCACTAATATGTTAGGATTCAATCAGTAATAGCCATATATTGGCATATATTAAAGTCGGATCATTTTTTTTGCACCACTGTTGGATGATAAATGTAGGTTTAGTTACTGTAGGGGAAAAATTTGGGGTGAACACTTTTCGTCACATAAAAAGGGACGCACTTATGATAGGGGTGCTGTAGTAAAACATTACTAGGTAGTACTTTATTGTGGACATTGTAAATTTTGCAAGTTGATATCCAGAACCAAATCCTTCACATCCATAAATGCCCCTAATGTTTATGATATATAAGACATCTAATAACATGCACGAGTGAATGGATTATATACATAGCGGTCTGTCAGTGTGGGTCCTTCTACATTGGACAAACATCATGTTCACTAAACGAAAGTGATGTAACAACACAAACTCAATAGATGAAAATAATAGCAGCAGCCAGTTCAGGAAAACAGCAGCAAGTTCTTGATATATTAATAGGACACTTTATTCACATAATATAACTTATGGCAACAAAATATTTCCAAGCGCTTTCGTCTCTGCTTATTCAGAGACTTTTTCAAGGATATCATATGAATTTAAACTGAAAAGATCCTCCCCTTAATTAACATTAGACCAATAAAGTCCATCAACCAAGGTTCATCCACCTCATGCGTAGTCATAAAAACTTCATGCATATTTAAAAACTTCACAAAAATTCATAAGGAAAACAAATGAAATAAAGATCAACTAGATAGTGCAGTATAAACACTAAATGGTTAACATTTAAAAACACTATTCAAGTAATATCAAAATAATAATATATATTAGATCTTTTCTATCTATTAATGCCTTCAATTTAAGGAAACAGGCCAAGGACAGAGCATCATTAATACTTGGCTAGTTTGTGGCATTTGTTTTTATTTGCCATAATGCTTCTCATTTTTCCAACTGTAAGGTCCAAGGACCACCCCTCGGATCAATGTCAAGCACATCAATAATAGTAAATTTAAAACTGTGTCCTTCACGTTCCTTACAATGTTTGGCCAGTGCGTTTGTGTCTTTACCCAATCTAATATCCTTCAAGTGTTTGTAAATTCTACATCTTAATTTACTTTCGGTTTTCCCGATGTAAAAAGTGGGACAAACCATACATATGGCACAATACACCACTCATTTAGTTTGGCATGAACCCTTCCTTTTCAACTTTATGGTGACACCATTAATCACACAGGATGGGCCCTCAAGTATATATATACAAGACGTAAAGGTCCCACATTTTCTCATATAACCTATCATAGGTCACTTTATCCGAGATTCAAAAACATTTTTAAGGGACCTACCCCTTCTATATATATATAACATTGGGGGTCTCACCCACCCATTGTCTGATATCATTGCAGGATGAAATAATTACCCAATTCTTATACAGAATATTAGTAATCACCTTGCTAGACCTATTATAGGACTTAAATGCTGATCTTGAGTATGTTACTCCTACAGTCCTTCTGTCACCATTATGATCCCTTAGATCTACATTAGTATGATCAGTCTCAAAGTAATTGACTTCAGTAATGAGGAATCACCCGAGTCCTGGTTAAGGATAGCCATGAAATGACCCCTTTCTCTGTTATTCAGTACTTCAACAAATAATTCATTAACAAGACAAACAGGTAACCCCTCCTCAAAAACATTTCTTTCAACAGTTCGCATTCACTCAGAAATGCATCAAAGTTCATAACCATACGGGCAGCCCTTACAAGCTGGCTCTTCCCGACCATCTTCTTTTGTTTATAGGGATGGGCACTATAAAAGTGTAGAAAACTGTTGTTTCCTTTCGAAAAATTTCAGATTGAAACACCCGCATGCAGCTATTCTTCACCAACTTTACATCTAAGTATGCAATTTCTCTCATCAAAATTACAAGTAAACCATAAAAATTGCGTAGAACCATTAATATAACTCAAAAACTCAGCTGTCATATCCTGAAGGCCTTCCCAAAAAATAAAAATGTCATCCAAAAAACTGATGTACATTCTTCAATAATCATAAAAAATTGAATTCACTAGGTATTGTTTCTCCCATTGGAGCATGACAATATTCGCATATAGGCCCCCACATGGTGAACCCATAGCAACCCCTTTGGTCTGGAGAAAATATTCATTATCAAAGAAAATAATTATTCTTCAGTGCAAACTCCAAAAGTTGTTCATATACATTAATATTCAATTGGGGTACTCCCTTCTCGAGTAAATACTCACAAAACCATTCCAGGCCAAGGATCATGGGGTATCACTGTATATAAATCTTTGACATCCATAGTGATAAAAATGCCTGACTCAACATATTTCAAATGGTTAACACTTTCTAAAAAGTCCCATGAATCTCTACATAAATTCTTTTCTGTGGTTAAAAATGGCTTCAGCCTATTATCCAAAAAATGTTGCTAAAGGATAAGTTATAGATCCATGCCCATCCACAATGGGTCTCATAGGGGGATCCGACAAACAGTTGTGAATTTTAGGTAATCCGAAGATACATGGTGTTTTTGGGAAAAGTACAGATAAAAAAATTAAGTTCATCAATAGTAATTGAACCATCAATAAACAAATCATTAAGTTCATTCCGAATCTTCCTGTATGCAATATTCAACTCATTTACTGAGCTTCTCTCATACGCATAACCCAGCAACACATCTTTCATTCTCTGGTTATAATCAGTGATATCCATTATAACTGCCCCTCCCCCTTTATCTTGTTTGATAATTCTAACATTTGAAAATCAAATGACTTATAAAACAAATATATCCTGGCTGTAGTCCAAGATGGATTGTTTTTCTATAAAACAGGTTTATTAATCGCTTTCGGCTATGCACAGCATAGCCTTCATCAGACTACATTACAAAACATACTGCTTCATTAAATAAAAATCAATGACCAATCACAAACATGAATCAATTAACTAGTTAATCAACTACCACTACACTACTCATTTACTCATAAAACAATATTAATTTATGTTCCACACTGAACCTGACCAGTTCTTCACTAAAAACATGTTCTTTATAAAAAAATCCAAGATGTGCATTCAGAAATCATCACTTATTTTCAGTGTATTTATTTCTTGTTTACCCTTTCCTGCAAAACTGAGACAATGGAAATACTTTCATTTAGACCTGGTGGAAACATTGCTGCTGTTCTAAATTGCCATTGTGTTTCTTTTTTCTTTAACTTGTTCTTCCAGTCACTCCCCCTAGGATTTGATTTCACCTGCTGTACAATTCCAAATGTAAACTTAATGAAAGAGGGACATACTTCAGAATGTTTATATAATGCACTTGTTGTTTTTTTTGTTTTTGATGTCATTAGTGTGCTCATTAAGTGCCTGCTCAGTCTTTCCTAAATAGAATGCTGAGCAGGAGTTACACACAGCTAAGTACACAACACCTTTGCTCATGCAATTCCCTTTTACAAATACTACTCTGCTTTTCATCCTATTATCCAAGACTGCTGATTTATCTTTGTGTATGTAACAACATTGTTTACACATTCCACAGGGTCTAGTACACCTACTATCTGTTATTCTGGGTTCTAACTTGCATTCTAGGAGACTCTTGATATTGTAACCTGTCTTGTTCACAAATTTAGGGCCCTCTCCCAACTTTTTATATATTTCTTGATTAGTTTTGAAAATTGTCCAGTTCTTGTTAATTATCCCCCTAAATTCCTTGGCTGTGGAATTGTATTCTAGTACACATGCTCTTTTATATTTGTCATTTTCCTTACTCTTTTCCGAGTTGTTGTTTTGTAATCCTACCCCTAATAATGGAAGGAAGTCAATGCCCCACTTATGGTGTACTACTGAAAGAATTTCCTCAACTAACTGTTTGGGATATCCTCTCTCTTCAAACATCAACTGTATTTTGCTTAGCTCCACTTCTAAATCATCGTAATGGGAAGTCCATTCTTGCAACCCTCACTGCCTGTCCCTTCACTATACTTCTTTTTTTGTGCTGGAGGGTGATTGCTCCCAAAATGTAAATACGTGTTGCAAAATGTTGCTTTCCTATATATACATGATCGAAATCCATCCACATCCTTAATAATTTGTACATCCAAATAATTGATACTAGTGAAATCATGGTTGAAAGTAAACTCTAAGAAGTCAGTTGTTTCACTTAAATACATCATGAAGTCAGAATCACATCTTCCATACCCTTCCATGGGACAAATATGTCATCCAAAAACCTGGAATATAGTTGTATTTTATCCCAGTAAGGGCTGTTGAATATGTAATTAGATTCCCATCCCAAGAGTAGTATATTGGCATAAACAGGGGCACATGCTGCCCCCATTGCTACACATCTTATCTGTTGATAGTATTCTCCCTCAAAGAAGATGAAATTGTTGTCAAATATCAGACCCATGATTTTACAAATGAAAATAATCTTACTATGGTCTAACTTTGAAAAATTAAATAATGCTTCTTCAAAGAATTCCAAACCTTCCTTCTTGGGTATCGAATGAATAAATCTTTCACGTCAATAGTGAGAAAAATCAAGTTCTCTTGCCATTTCTCTTTTTTTAGGTTAGGTTTGACACAGAAATCAACTACTACTGCTAATGGATGAGTTTTAGAATTATTCGCTGCCACAATAGGTCTAAACGGTGGTTTATCAATATTTTTATGTATTTTAGGGATTCCGAAAAAAAGGGGGATTTTTGGGTCCCTTACATACAGAAAATCATATAGTTCTTGTTCTATTCTGTTGTTTATTAAATATTCCTCTAAATAGGAATTAATCTGTGCATAGGAAATGTTGATTTGATTAGGAGAAACTAAAGCATATGTTTCTTCATCAAATAGTAAATTTTGCATAACATTTGAATAATATGTTGAACTGAACAACACAACACCCCCTCCCTTGTCAGGGGTCATAATCCTGATAGTTTCATCTTTTCTCAATTCCGTTAATTTAAATTCTTCCTTGCTTAGATTCCATTTTATTTTCTTAGTTTTGTTTCTCTCTTGAACCTCATACATTTCTTCCAGTACTATTTTTTCAAAGGTGTCTATTAATGGATGAAGAGGTGGATTGAACACACTCCCCCTATAAGGGATATCCCTGTTGTTCATTACACTGTGTATATTGTCTGAAAACAAAATATCAAAATTCAGTTTTCTGGTATACAATTTTAATTCTGCAATATTGTCCACTATATTAGCTCTAGTTTCAGGCACAAATTTAATACCTTTCGAGAACAGTTTGAAGTGGGTTTCCATGATAACCTGCTCTGTATAATTGTAGATGGTAAAACCATCCATTGTATTGACTATGGGCTGTCTATCCACTATTGATGTTGAACCATTTTCCGGTCCTTGTTTTTCCTCCTGGTTGTATGTTAATACTGGTAATGTCCCCCTGCCTTCATCTATCCCTGTGCTGTTCTTCGTGAGCGGTGAAGTACTGGAAAATCCTGATCCCAAGTATCTCCACAGCCTCCACCCATTCATAATGTCCCGAGTGAACCGGGAACGAGTCAAGCTGTTTTTGGGGAACATAATGACTCTAGAAGGGTTATGCAGCCATTTAATAGTTTGCTTAGACTTTCTGGGGAAAGACCGGGAACTAGTGGGCAATTAATTGACAGTACTGAGAACACTAACTTCACGAACAGTCATTGTGACAATGTGAATGGTTTTTCTAGTAGTGGACAAAATGATCCTTCAGTGAGAAAGGGTACACAACGTTTCAAGGAAGGAACGTTACACTTCACTTATAAATAGGAGATATGTGTTTTCAGAAACTGGGAAAGCTGTTGTGGAACAACATAAAGTTTTGGAGTTGAACAGTGACAAAACCAAAAGTTTTTCTTCTCTGAAAGACATGATATATTTTTTTGAAAAAAGATTGTTCAAATTAAAATCTTGTGAAGTCGATGTTGCTTATTTGAATGAATGTTTAAGGTTACAGATTGTTCCACAGGGTATACATATATACAAGTTTCCATTTGGGATCAAATATAATGATTCTATTTTGGATGAATTTTACACTATTTTTGATGAAGCGGGTATTAATATTGTAAAAAAAAACTGTATTTTCTATGAGCAACAGAGAAACAGTATTTTTAAAGAAGTAGAACAACTTGACCAGAACATTTCGAAATATTTGTTATTTCCACAATACATAGAGCTGTATTTTAAGGTGTTTGACAGGGTGGACAGAATAATTAATAATTTATTTTCTAAGAAAAAAAGAAAATTAGAAAGAGATAGTCAACAATATAAAGAAGAGAGGGTTTACCCAACAGAAAATATCTTACATTCAGCAAATTCTCACTACAATAGCAATAAAAATGTGACAATTAGGGAAACACAGGGATATGAGGAAGAATATATGCAGGGTGGAGACTATGGAGTTACTTGGGATCAGGATTTTCCAGTACTTCACCGCTCACAAAGAACAGCACAGGGACAGATGAAGGCAGGGTGACATTACCAGTATTAACATACAACCAGGAGGAAAAACAAGGACCAGAAAATGGTTCAACATCAATAGTGGATAGACAGCCCATAGTCAATACAATGGATGGTTTTACCATCTACAATTATACAGAGCAGGTTATCATGGAAACCCACTTCAAACTGTTCTCGAAAGGTATTAAATTTGTGCCTGAAACTAGAGCTAATATAAGTGGACAATATTACAGAATTAAAATTGTATACCAGAAAACTGAATTTTGATATTTTGTTTTCAGACAATATACACAGTGTAATGAACAATAGGGATATCCCTTATAGGGGGAGTGTGTTCAATCCACTTCTTCATCCATTAATAGGCACCTTTGAAAAAATAGTACTGGAAGAAATATACGAGGTTCAAGAGAGAAACAAAACTAGGAAAATAAAATGGAATCTAAGCAAGGAAGAATTTAAATTAACGGAATTGAGAAAAGATGACACTATCAGGATTATGACCCCTGAGGTGTTGTTTAGGTCAACAGATTATTCAGATGTTATGCAAAATTTACTATTCGATGAAGAAACATATGCTTTAGTTTCTCCTAATCAAATCAACATTTCCTATGCACGAATTAATTCCTATTTATAGGAATATTTAATAAACAACAGAATAGAACAAGAACTATACGATTTTCTGTATATAAGGAACCCAAAAATCCTCTTTTTTTCAGAATCCCTAAAATACATAAAAATATTGATAAACCACCGTTTAGACCTATTGTGGCAGCGAATAATTCTAAAACTCATCCATTAGCAGTAGTAGTTGATTTCTGCGTCAAACATGTAATTAATGATAGTGACCACTTGGTCAAAGATTCATGGGAATTTTTAGGTAACCTAAAAAAAAGAGAAATGGCAGGAGAACTTGATTTTTCTCACTATTGACGTGTAAGATTTATTCATTCGATACCCAAGAAGGAAGGTTTGGAATTCTTTGAAGAAGCATTATTTAATTTTTCAAAGTTAGACCATAGTAAGATTATTTTCATTTGTGAAATCATGGGTCTGATATTAGACAACAATTTCATCTTCTTTGAGGGAGAATACTATCCGCAGATAAGAGGTGTAGCAATGGGGGCAGCATGTGCCCCTGTTTATGCCAATGTACTACTCTTGGGATGGGAATCTAATTACATATTCAACAGCCCTTACTGTGATAAAATACAACTATATTCCAGGTTTTTGGATGACATATTTGTCCTATGGAAGGGTACAGAAGATGAGATTTCTGACTTTATGATGTATTTAAGTGAAACGACTGACTTCTTAGAGTTTACTTTCAACTATGATTTCACTAGTATCAAATATTTGGATGTACAAATTATTAAGGATGTGGATGGATTTCGATTATGTGTATATATAGGAAAGCAACATTTTGCCACATGTATTTACATTTTGGGAGCAATCACCCTCCAGCACAAAAAAGAAGTATAGTGAAGGGACAGGCAGTGAGGGTTGCAAGAATGGACTTCCCATTACAATGATTTAGAAGTGGAGCTAAGCAAAATACAGTTGATGTTTGAAGAGAGAGGATATCCCAAACAGTTAGTTGAGGAAATTCTTTCAGAAGTACACCATAAGTGGGGCATTGACTACCTTCCATTATTAGGGGTAGGATTACAAAACAACAACTCGGAAAAGAGTAAGGAAAATGACAAATATAAAAGAGCATGTGTACTAGAATACAATTCCACAACTAAGGAATTTAGGGGGATAATTAACAAGAATTGGACAATTTTCAAAACTAATCAAGAAATATATAAAAAGTTGGGAGAGGGTCCTAAATTTGTGAACAAGACAGGGTACAATATCAAGAGTCTCCTAGAATACAAGTTAGAACCCAGAATAATAGTAGGGGTACTAGACCCTGTGGAATGTGTAAACAATGTTGTTACATACACAAAGATAAATCGGCAGTCTTGGATAATAGGATGAAAAGCAGAGTAGTATTTGTAAAAGGGAATTGCATGAGCAAAGGTGTTGTGTACTTAGCTGTGTGCAACTCCTGCTCAGCATTCTATTTAGGAAAGACAGAGCGGGCACTTAAAAACAGGGTATATGAGCACATTAATGACATCAAAAACAAAAAAACAAGTGCATTATATAAACATTCTGAAGCATGTCCCTCTTTCATTAAATTTACATTTGGAATTGTACAGCAGGTGAAATCAAATCCTAGGGGGGTGACTGGAAGAACAAGTTAAAGAAAAAAGAAACACAATGGCAATTTAGAACAGCAGCAATGTTTCCACCAGGTCTAAATGAAAGTATTTCCATTGTCCCAGTTTTGCAGGAAAGGGTAAACGAGAAATAAATAATACACTGAAAATAAGTGATGATTTCTGAATGCACATCTTAGATTTTTTTAAAAAGAACATGTTTTTAGTGAAGAACTGGTCAGGTTCAGTGTGGAACATAAATTAATAATATTGCTTTATGAGTAAATGAGTAGTGTAGTGGTAGTTGATTAACTAGTTAGTTGATTCATGTTTGTGATTGGTCATTGATTTTTATTTAGTGAAGCAGTATGTGTTTTGTAATGTATTCTGATGAAGGCTATGCTGTGCATAGCCAAAAGCGCTTAATAAACCTGTTTTATAGAAAAACAATCCATCTTGGACTACAGCCTGGATATATTTCTTTTATAATTCTAACATTTGAGTTGTATTTCTAATTATCAATTTCATCAGTGCTTAAATTAGTAATACGTACATCATTTTTCAAGTTTCTTAAATCAATCTCACGTAATTTCTCAAACATTTGTAATGATGGGCGGGCCAGTGGATTATATGTGCTATAGATATGTAAAGGGTTGCTCACATATTCAACAGATTTAAATAAGACATTAAGATTTAACTTCCTTATATAATATTTCAAATCAATTAAGGTGTTAGATAAATCAAAGTCTGTCTCCCGCACAAATGTCATACCTCTGGGTAACAAAACACACACAATTACATCAGTCTGTAGGGAGGACAAGTTAAATGCATTAAAGTCACCCATTTTATTCTTTAAAATAACACATGCAGATGATATATTACCATCCGTTATCTTCTGCCCCGGTGACCATCTCTCCGATCCCCTCTCCGATTCACAGTGTGTCCCCCTGTTCGTGGTATGAGCACTCTGACCCGAAGTCTCCCTGTTGTACCTTTGTTGGAGACGTTCAGATCTCCTTAAAGGGGGAAATTTGTTCCTCGTCTAAAAAAGTAGTTTCATGTAACTCCTCATTAGCATAACTAAAGCCATTACTAGTCCCCCAATTTTGTGACCTGGGAGGTTCAGGATATGCTGTATTCTTATTGTACTGAATTCTGTCACGTTCTAATTTTTTCAATTTCCTATTTTTAATGATGTTAATTTGATGTTCAGTAGATTTAAAGACATGATTATAATCAAACAAATTGTCCACATGTGCTCTGTCCTCAGTAATTTTCTTATCAAGTTCAGAAGCATCCTTAATCAAACTGGTCGCCAAAATGTCATTATATTTAATAACTGCCTCCATATATTCAAATCCATGTCTGTCAAGCATGGAAATCAATTCTTTATGCAAAGCAGAGTTGACAGTTAAACCAGGAGGAAACCTCCACATACATAAACCCTTCGGTACTATTTTTGTCCTCAAACATTCCCTAAAATATGAATTATCTAATTGTAAGTTCTTTATCTTCAATAATAAATAATCTAACCTTTGCAGGTTAGTATTCTAGTCAGCCATACTCACAGTACCTTCTGATGTCAACGTCAGATTCTGCCGAAGCCATTCGCCAACACAAAAACTTTCTCTCTGTCCGGTCTCACCATTCCGTGAGTTAAATCCATTTAATGGCTCTAATGAAGGTTGGTTGTTAGATTCCTTCACAACCTGCTGTGAATGAACATTTCCACTCAGTAAACATCCATTCGCAGGGGTTAGATCAACATTATCAAGCAGCTAGTGAAGAAAATATAAATACCTCACAATGGTTAGCTGCACAAAACCAAACAGTCAACAGGTAAAAAACAAGAAAAGTGCAGTTCCACGGCACTTCGTCTTTTATCAGCCATGGAACTGCACTTTTCTTGTTTATTATCAAGCAGCCATTGAATGGAGCTTGTAGCAGCCAAGACCCTGACTTCCTGGACTGAATTGTTACTGCCCAAGCATGATGATGTAATCTGGGCAAGTTTGATATGTTCTAATCTCTCTGACATACGTTCCATCCAGTTGAGGTCTTCAATAGATTGCCCAAATGTTTGAGAAAACAGCAATTGCTGTGAGTCTGTTTCTTGACCACCTGCAGCCATAATACACCAAACAAAACGAAAGTGATGCAACAACACAAACCCAATAGACGAAAATAATAGCAGCAGCCGGTTCAGGAAAACAGCAGCAAGTTCTTGATAAACAGGACACTTTATTCACATAAAATAAAATGATACTTCTGGCAACAAAATATTTCCAAGCTCTTTCGTCTCTCCTTATTCAGAGACTTTTTCAAGGATACCAGATGCTGTCAGGAAGTTGAATTTAAACTAAAAAGATCCACCCCTTGATTAACATTAGACCAGTAAAGTCCATCAACCAAGGTTCATCCACCTAATGTTTTGTCTTTCGGCTTTTTCCCGGTTAGGGGTCGCCACAGCGGAACTCCGGTCCGCTAATGATTGGCAGTAGACTTTCACAAACGCCGAGGTGCCATCTCGACGTTCAACCTTCAATGAAGGCACGCCCATTTATGCATGTCTTTTGAACGCCCATTCAACCGTGTGGAGGACATGCAGACTCCACACAGAAGGCACTCCCCGCACTCCAGCCGAGAATCAAACGGGAGAACCTCTTGCTGTGAGGCAACAACGCTACCGCTGCACCACCGCGGATGTCAAGGTTCATCCACCTAATATATATATTCATAAAAACGTCATACATATTTAAAAACGTCACAAAAATTCATAAGTAAAAAAGTGAAATAAAGATCCACTAGAACCCGTCATTACAAATGTTTGAGAAATTATGTGAGATTGATTTAAGAAACTTGAAAATGATGTATGTATTACTAATTTAAGCACTGATGAAATTGATTGTTTAAATAATTTGAAATACAACTGAAATGTTTAGAATTATCAAACCAGATAAAGGGGGTGGGGTGGTTATAATGGATATCCTTGATTATAACCGGAGAATGAAAGATGTGTTGCTGGGTAATGCGTATGAGAGAAGCTCATTAAATGAGTTGAATATATTGCATACAGGAAGATTCGGAATGAACTTAATGATTTGTTTATTGATGGTTCAATTACTATTGATGAATTTAATTTTTTGTCTGTACTTTTCCCAAAAACACCCTGTATCTTTGGATTAATTCACAAATGTTTGTCGGATCCCCCTATGAGATCCATTGTGGATGGGCGTGGATCTATAACTTATCCTTTAGCAAAACTTTTGGATATTAGGCTAAAGCCATTTTTAACCACAGAAAAGAATTTATGCAGAGATTCATGGGAATTTTAGAAAGAGTTAACCATTTGAAATATGTAGAGTCAGGCATTTTTATCACTATGGATGTCAAAGATTTATATATGGTGATATCCCATGACCCTCGGCCTGGTATGGTTTTGTGAGTATTTACTCGAGAAGGGAGTACCCCAATTGAATATTAATGTATATGAACAACTTTTGGAGTTGGTACTGAAGAATAATTTTATTTTCTTTGATAACGAGTGTTTTCTCCAGATCAAGGGGGTTGCTATGGGTTCACCATGTGGAAGCCTATATACGAATATTGTTATGCTCCAATGTGAGAAAAAATACCTAGTGAATTCAGTTTTTTATGATTTATTGTAGAATGTACATCAGTTTTTTGGATGACATTTTTATTTTTTGGGTAGGCCCTCAGGATATGATAGCTGAGTTTTTGAGTTATATTAATGGTACTACGCAATTTTTATGGTTTATTTGTAATTTTGATAAGAGAGAAAATGCATACTTAGATGTAAAGTTGGTGAAGAATAGTTCCATGCGGGTGTTTCAATCTGAAATTTTTCATAAGGAAACATAACAGTTTTCTACACTTTGATAGTGCCCATCCCTATAAACAAAAGAAGGCGGTCGTGAAGAGCCAGCTTGTAAAGGCTGCCCATATGGTTACAAGCTTTGATGGATTTATGAGTGAATGCGAGCTGTTGAAAGAAATTGTTTTTGAGGAGGGGTTACCAGTTTTGTCTTGTTAATGAAGTATTTATTGAAGTATTGAATAAGTGAGAAAGGGGTCATTTCAAGGCTA
>NC_056741.1:1277733155-1277763155 GCF_019279795.1 Protopterus annectens | reverse complement strand
CTCACTGCAGTAATAGTTATTGATTTGAGTAAAGCTTTTGACTGTGTGAACCACACCCTTCAACACAAATGCAGCTTTGGCTGTTCTACAATTGAATGGTTTTCTAACTGTTGCACTAATAGAAGTCTTACTGTTAAGCTGTAGTAGTGGATCTTTTCAACAGAACAATGTAACTGTTATCCCACATAGATTGGTACTTGCCCCAGTGCTTTTCAGTCTCTCTATTAATTCCCTACCCCTAGACCTCATGCTGTCTAACCTTGTATTCTACATCATTTGTCTCAAACTCACAGCCCCCAGACAACAAGCAGCACTATAGGTGAGTGCACTCCTTTTCTAGCTATACTGCCAAGATTTCTTTTTGTCTTGGAGATTGTTGCCCTTATCTGAGTTTGCTAGTCCTCATACAGCACCAGTTGTCATTTGAGTTTACGACCCCTGCTGTAAGCTGCTGACCTGTTTTTCTTTGACTCTACTGCTAACCATATATCTATCATACATAACCTTTTGAACATTCTAATCAAATTCCTATCATGACTATCTGAAAAACAAATAACCCTTAATGCTTAGAATATTAATACTGTATTTTTGGCACACCCCATAGATAAATGTTACCACCTTATTAAACCACTTGCTAACAACTACTAAACCACTAAACCTGTTCTTTCCTTTAAATTTTTAATAACATTTTTCAACCCAAATCTGCATATGCCCTTGGGCCTTCACAACGTTGAATTAGTAATCATTTCTAGCCTGTATGGCAGTAGCACAGTATTAAACTACCTCACTCTTGAAGGTCATTTGGCCAGTGCTAAAACATCTCACAACCACAGTTAGAGTGCAGTGTAATTCTCCCAACCTACATTTCCAACAACAATCTAAAAGGCTTAATATGTTTGCCATTTCGCCCTTCTTTCACCTTCAAAGAGGACACCATTGCATTACCCTTACATATTCTAACTGGTTACGTATACATGAACATGCTGATCTCCTTCTTCGGTCACTTATTTTAAAAATTTAACAATGACATACCCCTTTCTTCCATCCACAGTTTAGAATTTAAGAATGATCCATATCTTCTACATTCCCCAAGCCAGTAATTCAGTACCTTTATCTAAGCTTATCAAAACCTTTTCACCTTCAGTCATGCCTTCTCCATTCTCGGGCCTAAACTCAGGGACATTTTGCCAGAGGACATTCATAAAGCAATCATGCACAGTAAATATAGGCTTAAACTAGCCTGCAACCTCACAGGAGATTGCTTTCAGACCTCATCAGCATAGCCGGCCTTAGGCATAGGCCAACTAGGCGGCCGCCTAGGGCACCGCTGTAGTAGGGATGCTTTTCCAGTATTTATTTGGTGTAGGTAGACCAGGATGGGGGCACCGGGTGGTGTGGTGGGGGCGCCGTGGAGCCCTTTTGCCTAGGGCACCAGTTGACCTAAGACCGCTACTGCTCATCAGTTATACAATGCCTCAGACTCTTTTCTACGTTTTCTTCTATTGCTGCCATAACTGACATGACCTCCTGCTTCTATGGCTGTCCTCCAGTGTTTATGCTTCTGTCTCCTGCATTAGCTAACTTGGAGAGAAGAATAGCAAATCTAACTTATTTCTATGACTGAAGTTTTTTTTAGTGAGTGTACTGGTATATTCTTTGTCTTCAGTGCACTGTAGCAGCTACAACAGATATTTTGCAAATTTGTATTACTAGACAGTTCTTCGCTTTCATATGTAATGCCATTCAACTTTGTATATCCTAGTGTGTGGCTGAAATGGGTTCTTGTGCCTCAGTCCACTAGCCAGGTAAACAAAAGTGTGCGTGTTTGTGTGTGCGTGTTTGTGTGTGTGTGTGATGCTTATGCGTGTGCGTGTTTGTTTGTGTGTGTTTGTGTGTGTGTGATGCTTATTCATTGTTTGATTTACAGGTACTACCTCATCAAGGGTGAGAGCCCATAGGTAAACTCACTCCCAATGTGAAAATTGGATTCCAAGACTGAGCCATCATCCTCATTGAATGCCTATTGCTGCCAGCCTGTCTCTTCCCCATGGCATTTGGCAACTTATTTAACACAGTATTTACGTATAGCTGTGCACCATGCAACAGGGGTTAGCACTGCCGTGTATAGACACAAAAGCTTCAAAAGTCAAATTTTCCCAAGATTGCTACTAGGGAACCATTGTTAACTTCCCTGTTTCTCAGCGAGCAACACAGTTGCGCATAACTTCCCAGAGAGCAACCCAGCTGCACTTTTTGAGATGCCGGCACAGGTTTCTACTCGGAAACCTCCCATAGATTAGCTGATTTTTACTAGTTCCACAGTAGAACCTAGTCCATCCAGCCCCCACCCTCCATCACTTATTACAGAATACATCTGGCATAATGGAAGGTCAGTTTTCAACTGTTTTTCCAGTCCACTTGATTGACATGGGCATCCTGGGACAATGTAGCAATTGCTTCATGTATACAGACAACCTACTACTCCTAAAGCATGAAAATACAATATGTGAGTGATGTATCTGGAATCAATCTGTGTCTCTCATGTAACAACAAACCAAATATGAAGCAGGTTGTCAGCACCCACAATCCATCTCCCACACATACCAAGCACACAACACATAAACCCACATATGTGGAGATGCTCACTATTAATATACCAAAAGAGCTAAGACCTCCTAATAACACACGCATCATTGTCTCATCCAATAAGCCCCTAAGGCAAAACATATCTAAATCGAACTTCTTGGTCATAGGTGACTCCATAGTGAGACACAGTTGTTGCCCTCACAAGGCTGGACAAGGTTACGGTCAGCTGCCTGTGTTGTGCCAGGATATGCCAAGTCACGCAACTCTTATCATATTCCATTTTGGACTGAATGACTTGAGATGTACCTCTCTGAACTATATGAAGAGAGACATGATGGAGCTTTCAGATTGTGTCCCAGGCAGATATGTCCCAACAGCATTCTTTCCTCACCCAAGATGATGGCACAATACAAACAAAAAATGATTGACTTCAGTAATTGGCTTAGCTTCTGGTGTCAGTCCAGGGGGATCTGGAATCTGACAGCCTGGGATGATATGGTCGACAGACTACTCTGCTTTGCCAGAGATGGTCTCCACTTGGTCACCTCTAGGCTTTAGGTTGCTGGCAAAGGTACTTCCCTCCCCCATAATGCCTTTTTTAGGCAATGTCATAAGAACAAAATTCCCAATGTAAAAATATCCTCCAGCTGAATGCTAGGTGTCTAAATCGGATACTGCACTCACTTGAAGCACTTCTCACCCTGGAAGAGGCTGATGCCTGTGCAGTCACAGAGACATGGTTCAAGGCCTCGGAGTACAACGGCCATGCAGGGCTACAATGCCTTCCACATGTTCAGACCACACAACGAACATGAAAAAAACATGGGAGGAGGAGTATCCACCTTCATTAAAGACACACACACCTCTAGACTGGTTAAACAGTACAACTCCCTAGAGTTACTCCAGGTCCAAATAACTGTACGAAAGACCCCGCCCCTCCACATCATTGTTAGCTGTAGGTCCCCCACCATGAACCACAAAAACCACTTCTACCTGGACCTACTTGAGTCACTGTCAATACAGCCAAATACTCTGGTCATGGGTGACTTTAACTATCCTTCCTTCAATTTGGTAACGTATAGGAGCACAGACATGCTCTCCCAAAGGATCCTGGACTTTAACACAAATGCTCTGGAGCAGATAGTCAGCACCCCCACAAGAGGCTCTAACATCCTTGACATAGTGCTCACAAGCATGGGGGATTGCTGCACCACCCCATGTGTGGGGCCCTCTGTGGTAAAATCCAATTATAAATCCATCTAGTTTGAAGTAGCGATCATACCTGACCCACTCTCAGAAGCAAAAAAGTGACAGCAGTGACCCCTATACTGAGGTGTACACAAATGTTCTGTAATAATTGTATAGACTCAGCCATACTGGAACAGATCCAATCAGGATCCTCACGAAAAAATAAGCCACCCTGGTGGACATCCAGCATAAATAGGTTATACAATAAGAGAAAGAAATTGCTGCCAAAAAACAAGAGGAAATGGTCCCAGCAAAGGACAACTCCCTCCAAAGCATAAACAAGCAGATTAGAGATGTCCTAAAGTCTTCTAAATCTAATTACAAAACTAAATTAGCATTCCTAGCTAAGGTAAATCACAAAGCATTCTTTAGCTACATCCAGAATCTGAAAAGGAAGGCCCAGCTTTATGCCAAACTAGCTGTGGATGGTACCTGTCATACTGAACCTGAGGACATTGCTAACCTGCTAGTGGACAGGTTTGGCAAAAATGGCACCCCCCCCCCGTCCCAACCATTCATACCGCATAATATGTCTGTCACCAGTCCTCTGCCTAGTATCTCCATAGAGCAGCTCATAGCCACACTCTCCAAGGCCAAAACTACAGCCTATGGGACTGGACAACATCCAAGGCTGCCTATTAAATGGTCTAAAAGAGGAGTTAGCGGAACAATTGAGCACGCTCTTCAATCTTCGTCTAAGCATTGGCTTTTTCCCTGTTGAGTGAAAAACAGCAACTGTAATCCCTTGCACAGAGGGGTCCCACAACCGACCCCAGGAACTATAGACCTATAAGCCTAACCGGCCTCATTTGCAAGGCCATAGAGAGAATCATCATGGATCTTATCAACAAGGATATAGGTGATCTTCAAACTCTTGACCCGATCCAGTTTGGCTTTAAGGGCAGATTTTGCCTGCTAAACCTGGTGGACTTCTTTGAGAATGTTACCAAGGCCCTAGATGAAGGCAGAATAGTTTACACTGCCTATCTCAACCTAGCCAAGGCCTTTGACGCGATCCATCACTCAGGCATTGTTGAGAAACTCACCCAGCTGGGGATTAACCCTTATGTCACTAGATGGGTTGCCAACTGGTTCACAAGTAGAACACATGCAGTCAAAATTGGGGATGCCAACTCTACTAGTAGACCTTTTACCAGTGGTGTTTCACAGGAATCTGTGCTAGGCCTCCTACTGTTTGGTATCTATTTTTCAGAAGTCCAGGTGAAAATAGATGGCGTATGGCTTACCAAGTTTGCTGATGACTGCAGACTGGTTGCAGTCATTGAATACCCAAAAGATGTCAACATTCTACAAAATGGCCTTACATGGACAAATGATTGGTGTCAAAGCCACAGACTTAATGCATTTTTGAGTTTTAGATTTATCATCCCTTTTGGCCAAGGAGAAACCCCTACTAATTACAGCATTAATAATATCCCCCTAAGTTCAAACCCAGTGGTGAGAGATTTAGAAATGCAAGTTGACAGCAACCTTAATTTTGATAATCAAGTGTCCATAGTAGTAAGGAAGGCCTCCTACATTGCACACCTCATAAGCAAGGGTATACCCTCCAAAGTTAAGGTGGTTATAACTCCCCTGTACTCTGCTCTCATCAGACCAATAATAGAGTACCAGGCTTCCTTCTGTATGTACCTCACCAGACATCTGCAGCAACTGGAGAGACCTCTGAGGTTTCTCACCAAGAAAATTCAGGGCTTACAACACATGACCTACACAGACAGACTGAAGGCCCTATCACTTTATTCAGTATTGTATAGACTGCTTAGATGCAACTTGTGCTTGGCCTACAGAGCAGTCTCGGACCCTGGTTTGATGAAGCTGCTGCATATCTGCAAATCCAGTGGGACAAGATTCACTCACTCTAGGGATCTTATCCTAGCTTGTGATATTAATGGGATATGCAGGAGAGACAGATATGTCTCCCAGAGGTTGCCACTACTCTTGAACAAACTCCCAATGTATGGAACGCAGAGCTTCTCAATGACCCTATTTAAGCATAACCTGGACAGTTGGATTGGAAACGGGTGAAACCCCTGGTGTAAATTTACTATGTCCCTCGTAGACAGGAGCAGCCGGTGCTGCTTTTAGATTTGTGTGCAAACATAGACTATATATCTTTGTCCATAAGGGACAAGGGTATAACATTGCTAGGCTTGTAGAGGCCTTAGGGCTAATAGCATAGTAACCTCCTATGATCCTGTGAACATCTGCACAGTGCAGTTCCAAAAGCTGAATGCAGCACAGTTATCATTCTGGCCTGTGATGATCTCTCTAGCAATCTTGATTAATGTCAGCACTGCAGTCACCCATACTTCCTCTCTCTACCGGGGATGGACATTCAATGACAGCAGCTGACTCCCACCCCTGCCTGCTTGTTCTGGCTTCCTTTGCCACTAATTGAACACATGTTGTCTAGAACAAAGGTCAGGGCTTTATCTTTCTATGCCACAGAGCTGTGCCAGTCTTAAATATGGCATTTTCAGAGTTACAGGTTACATGGTCTGGGAATGCTGAGGAAGCAAGTAACACACAAAATGGATGAAGGAAAAGTACTTTTTCAGTGATCCCTGCAGCATAGGTTTCCCTAGAACCACTTGGGTTAGAAAGTTAATACCATATTTATTGGCAAGGCACTTGCAATATCTGGTCTGAAAAGTGATAGTAATGGGCAGTTGTGATTTAATGAGTCTAATTATGCTCTTCCTTATCACTGTTGCAGTATTTTACCTCCTGGTATATCCTGCCAAGGATAGCCAAATGTCTGGCTTGCATACCAAAACTTTTACATCTTCCAGGTGCTATATGTCAGATGTGTCTTACATGCAAGTCATAAGGTACATATGAATGCATAATCCTCAGAACTTCTTTTCCACCACTCTGAACACTACGTTTGATTTCTGTCTGCAAGTCATTTACTGAGTGGGCTCCACTACTGAGCCTACTACAGATAGGTGCCCCATTGGGGGATCTCTTCCTTTCTTTTTTATAGGTTACTTTAGTTTACATGTCAACCAAGAAGGGAAAATGAGTGTGGGAGGCCGACCCCCCCCCCCCCATAAAGACAGACAAAAAAAAAAAAAAAGACACACAATGCCTTTTTGTTCTGGTGCTACCCATGACCATATGCAATGTTGGATTTTTTATAAGTTTGCACTAAGACACTGTACATCTGTCTCTTTCCATTTACTTGGAGAACCAGCAACTGAAACTTTTGGCTCAGGATACCATGGCCGAATCCACCTGTTCTGATGTTCAGCTGCCACTTAATAGGACAGCCAAAAAAGGCACAAACTAATATGCTGCTATCCAGCCTCCACCAGACGTCTCCATTGGGTTGGATGAACAACTTGAAGACCGTCCGGTGCTGTAGTCTTCTCCCTCTGCAGCAACCCAGTTGAAGGACATCTTGGAATTGCAAAACCACACGTCCGCCGAAACTGTGCCTATGTCTGATGCAGATGTGGAGGGCTAGTCGCAGTTGATTGTTTTTGGAGGGGTCTAGGGGATCCCCCAAATACTTGATAGGGAAGAGGTGCCTTTTATCCTCACTGAAGCTACGCAGGGGTCTGAACCTCCTAGATTTAAAAAAAAAAAAAAAAACAGAACTCGGCATGTGGCCCATGTGGTTAAGGATCCACACAAAGAATGTCAGGATTTTACTCTTGGGGGGGGGGGGTTCAGTGCTCATTTGACTCTTAAGCCTCATGAAGGGTTATCTGTTCCTGCTTTTGCTCCTTTGTCTTCCATTTCTATCAGAAGCCCTAGGTACTTTGATTCCTCTGAAGACTTAGACTCTGGTGAGGAGTCATTGGCTTACTCCTCTCATATCCACTCTCCCCTTGCCTTGGGGGTCTCCTGATTGTCTCACTGAAGACTTGTCTTTGGTTATAGTATGGTTTATATAATAGAACACTTTTTAAGTGAGATTGTTTCTAGCTTTTTAACTCTCTTGCAGATGGATTCTCCTCTGCCTTCCTGGATACATTCACAGCAGCTTCTCAGGCCCCTGACACTCAAACACCTGCCCCTAAGAAACTGGACAGGTTCTATAAAGTTCCTGAGACTCAACAGTTTTCATATAAAAGCCCTTCCTCTGATCCTGCTGTTTATTTCTGTAGTCACTGATAAACTATCCAAGTATTCTAAGCATTTACCTTCTGATAAGGACAGCCTTACCATGGACAGTTATGGTAAAAATGTATATACCTTTTCTACTTAAGCTTTCAGAGCTATTAATTACCAAACCTCCTATGACTAGGTATGTCTTGGCTCTTCACTCCAACTTGGGGGCATTCTGGCTGATTTGCCTGATTCAGAGGGGAAGACTTCTGACATTTCCCTTTTGAGCTCTATTTCTCAGGTGGCCCATAATTTTATTAAATGTAGTTATGCTGCTGCTGTTGATGTCTGCTAGGACAGCTGCATCTGGATCTGTTATGAGGAGGTATTATTGGCTTCACCTCCAGTCTCTGCCTGAAGACATCAAGGCCAAATTATTGGTTTCCCCCTTTGACAACCAGAATCTCTTTGACAGTGCTGCGGCTGAATTGTTTAAGACCCTTCAGTATAAGGGTAAAGTTTTGTAGGATTTGAAACAAATCATTGTCTCTCCTGTTCCTAAGTTTCAGAGGAATTCTCATTCTAAATTTCCTTCTGGGAGAGTCTGTCTAGACAGGTCTTAGGGTTCCAAGAGTCAAAAGCCTTCTTTCCCTGACAGGTCTGCTTCTGTCTGTTCCTCCGGTTGATTCTTTCTTTTCCTGTTTGGTAACAGATAACCATGGACGCCTGGGTACTTTCCATTATCAAAAATGGTGTTTAATGGCCTGGAAGTCCCTTCCTCCATTCTCAGGCCTTCCTCAACCTCCTCTTCCCCACTCCCACTTTTTTTTGGTTCTTCAGAGTCTGGTATTACAGGGAACCCTCCAGCCAATCCTCTTGTCTCAGCTGGGAACAGGTTTTTATTCTAGGATACTTTTGATTCCCAGGATGTAAAGGGTGAAGGAGGCCCATTGTAGGCCTATCTTTTCTCAACATCTTTCCCAGGGTTCTGTCTTTCAGGATGTTGTCTCTTCAGACACTTTCCTCTGTTGCTTCTTCAAGCCTTTCTGGTAATTCTGGAATTTGAAGGATGCTTGCCTCCACATTTCTATTCACCCTGTCTTCATGAAATGCATACATTTCTGTTTCTTTATTTCATTTCATTCTCAGTTCTCTGCTTTGCCTTTTGGACTTTCTACATCTCCAAAGATCTTTACCAAATGCCTGGCCCCTGTGGTAGCCTGCTACAGACTTCAGGAAATTCAAATATTCCTTACTGGAATGACCGTTTCACTCCACAGTACCACCTTCTGGAGTATGTGGGTCTTCTCTTGCCTTTTCTCAAGCTCGAGCTCTGCTGGTGGATTTACCAGATTTTCCAAAATCCAGGACTGCCTTTTCAGGTTCCACTCTCTACTTAAGAGCTATACGTACATGTTTCCAGTAACAGTTGGAGAGCCTCTTCCAAAAATCTCAAAGTCAAGGATTTTTGGTTCCATCGACAAATGGAAGATAATATCAACAACAAAGAAATAAGACTCTTCTTCTAGCTCTCCAGGTTTTTTACTCCCTTTAGATTCCAGGTCCTGTAATGCGTTTTTGTAGACAATGCCACAGTCATGTGGTATGTCAACAAGCAAGGAGGTACAAAATCTTACCTTTTTTTGCAGGCTGGCTCTTCAGACTTGGGATTTTTCATTCTCTTAGAACCCTGAGAAGGCTTGTCATGTTCTTCAGGTAATCTGCATTCCTTCAGAGCACAGTCTGATGGCGAACTGAGTAGGTCCAGGACAAATCCTCATGAATGGGTACTTGGAATGTGTTTCTTAACATTGTATATTGGTGGGTTAATTCCCAGGTACATTGTATATTGGTGGGTTACTTCTCAGGTAGATCTTTTTACCTTCTCTACAAACAGACAACTTCCCAAGTTTTGTTCCAGATTGCCAAGTCCTCTAATTTGTAAAATGGAAGGGGATGTTTCTGTATATCTATCACCATCTTCCTCTACTACCAGAGGTCCTGTATAAGATCATATGGGACACACCCAAAATCTTGTTGCCGACTCCCTTTTGGACCAGACATTACTGGTTCCCCTTTCTATTTCATCTGTCCGGGGCTAGTTATCATTAAGTTACCTCACAGGATGGATCTTCTCGTTCACCTTCACTTGTCCACCCTTCAGTTGACATTTTGGGTGATATGGTTTTGATTTCTTTAAGATGCTGTTTTTCTGAGGATGTGTTTTGGGTTTTGTAGGAAGCCAGAAAACCCGCTACTAGAAAATCGAACTAAATGGAAAGAGATTTTCTGTTTGGTGTCTCATGCATGACTTAGGACCCCTTTTCTGTGGGGGTTCCTTTGGTCCTTTCTTATTTGTGTGAGTGGTTCAGTTCTGGCTTGACATATTCACCTGTTAATTGGAAATGGCTGACAACTGAACTTTTATCTGCCTCTGAATCCACCTTTGGCTTCTAGTTTTCAAGTCAATTTTTAAAAAGTATTCTTCGTATTTGGCCTCCAAGAAAGCCTATTTCTCCTCCTTGGGACCTTTAATTTTGTTCTTGAGAAATTGACTCGGTGCCCTTTTGAGCTTGCAGTTTCTTCGTCCCTACAACATTGTACTTGGAAGACTGTATTGGTGGCTGAAACTTCTGCCAAGAGGGTCCCTGAACTTCAAGAACTCATGGCGGTTCCTCATTTTTTTGGTTTTTCACAGGGACAGGGTATCTCTTTTTACCAGTCCTCCTTTTATAAACCAAGGCGGTTAATTATTTGTCCTTTAATTTGTCCAGTCATCTTCCTTCTTCTTTCCTCTGTTCACAGAATCCCAGTGAAAGGGTTCTTCACATCTTAGATTTACACAGACACCTCAGATATTACTTGGACAAGACAAAACATATCAGGAAATCTGAGCAGCTTTTTGTTTTCTTTCATGAAGACAGCATGAGTAAGGCATAGTTTGAACACATGCTGTACAGCTTTGGTAACAGCAGTGTCTGCAAAGCCATAGTCTGCTTGGTTTTTCCAGAAGTGTGGGGCCTGGTTTGAAAATAGAAATTGAGATAGCACTATTCACGTTTGTCTGTGTCTGCAGTTTGGAATCCAGCACTGTGTAGGGGAGGGCAAGTACTGGAAATTCTGCTAGCAGTGTGAGACCCACTGCAAGGGGTCAGTCATTGTTCCTGCAGTGGTAGGAGAGATGTTTTTTCCCCCTCTGCTTAGGAAGGCTGTTGACTTTTTGCTGGAAGCTTTGTAGACTGGAGACTAATATTTCTAATGAAAGAAGTAAACTTGTACTAATGAATATCCGTTTCACATAATTTACAAAGTGAGATATAGGACAGTAGACTACAGGTGACACCTCAGTGGTTATCCAGTTTTGTTGGCATCCTGCAGACAGAGAGAGAAGTTTAAGTATAAGGCTCCAGAGAGAGAGTCTGTATGCCAAAAAAACGTAATAAATTCACTGCTGTTGAATTCAAATCCAAAGATGAAGTTTTCCTTGGGAGGAGATACTATGGGTTCTCGGACCCATGTACAGAATGGGGAAAAAGAGGATTGATGCCGATGCTGTTACTAAAGGATGGCTTCATCCTTGTATAGAACTAGACTAGTACAGAAGAATGGTCAGGTAAGTTTAGGAGGTAGTGCAGAGGGTTACCTTGCATCTTACTGACAACTGATCAGGTTCCAACTAACCTACTACAACTGTTTGCATTTGAATTGCATTGTAGTTAATATTGTGATATGTGGACACAAAATGATCATGGTCGGAGTGCGGATGCTTTACTTCCCCACTGTTGTGCAATATTGGAGATAGTATAGATAGATTAAGGTGATATGGGGGATTCCTCAGGTGGGATGTAGGACTGCAGTGTTCTTACTCATTTGTGACTGAAGATTTTGAGTTATCATGCCTTGATCATTCAAGAGAAGCAGAGCAGACTCTTCTGTAACCTTTTCATGTCTGATAATAATTATGATTACATCAAGAAGTACGTTGCTGATAGTAACCAAGTTAAGATAGTTAGGCTCCTTCCTTTTTGTACTAGGTGTCTTATCCTGTAACAGTCAGGTTTACTATTTTCACCAAAGAAGTACAGATTCACAGCATCCAAAACAGTTATTCTTGCTGATCCAAGGGCATTGATCTGCAAATATAGATGACAAGATAGATGAAGTGGGATGTAAACTAGGAAGATGATTTTCTGTTAGTAATTTAATACACAAAATAATCTTGGCTTCACTTCTCTATTGATTGGCAGGAGGCAAGCACCCTGCTTTGAAGATCATCCCATAGTAGAAGCAATGACACCAGCTTCAGTACAAAGTTCAGGTGTTTCCCTATTCACTGTCTCTTTAGGAATGGTGACATCAAGTTTCAGAAAGGCCCAAGATGTCAGCTTGGCAAGTTCAATCCAAGCTTCTAATTTATACATTTTATTATTGATAGTGGCCAAACTGAGGTGACCAAATCTGATTACAGACTTTGAATGGAATGCATGGTTCTGAAGATTCGTAATGCTTCTTTCAAAAAACATTCTGCCTAATTCTTTCAGCATTTTATATTTAGGCCAGTCTGCTTTCAGTTTATCTAGTCATTCTCTTCTGGGTGACTCGGCTCCCATGCCTGCAACCTGAGTCTGCTTAATGTTTGACTCTGAGCAAGTTATTTGAGTAGACCAGAGCTCCTGGGTTACTTCTGAAAACAATTGTATGTCTGGTGGGTCTTTACTAACAGAAGAGTAAAATAAATGAATATCCACACCTAGAGATGAATGGAGCTGTTTTAAAGTAATTATTTTATAACACCAACTCATGTAATGTGTTTCTCTCTCTGTCTCTTTCCCTTTCTCTGTAGATGAAGTTTTAAGTTGGGACAGAAAGCTATATAAGAAAGGTGGTGATGGAGACACCTGATCTCCAGACTTCATTTTATGTCCAGCACCATTATATGTGTTCGGAGTGCGGCCAGCTGTATAACACGCTGGAAGAAGTGTTGGTTCACCAGCAGAGCCACATCGGAAGCCAAAGCTATGAGGAAGAGGAGCCACCTACAAACTCTCCACAAAATGCAGGCATTCAGGAGAACCATTACCAGTGCTTGGAGTGTGGAGAGTTGCTCATTTCACCAGATCAGTTACTCCAGCATCAAGATGTGCACTTGAGAGAGAACAACCCCAACAGTCACATCCAGTCTGTGGATGTCCAAACCAGGGTCTCAAGCCAGATCCAGTACCAGTGTCTGGACTGTAAGCAACTTTTTAGTTCTCCACAGGTCTGGCTGTCTCATCGTCAGAGTCACATGCAAGAACAACAGAGGGGGGTTTTACTGCAGACTGCTTCTGGTATTGAATCTGCAGTAAGTGTACCGAACAATGCCCATGGTGAACATCAGTGTGAAAGCAACAGTACCCCAAAAACAGAAGGTACAGTACAGAATGCACAAGATCATGTTTGCATAAAAGAGGAAGAAACTGATGGGAAGAATGGTGGACAGATACAGATGTCTAAAGCGAATTATCAACCTGCTGATGAAACTGATGGGAGAAATGTGGGACTGGTACATAGTGTTGGAGCAAATAATCAGCAGGAGATTAGTGCGAAAAAGGAAGGATTGGTACAGGCTGTTATAATAAATGATCAGCAGAGTATTGATGGGGAGAGGATGGGACTGATGCAGTCTGTTGTAGGTAATCAGCAGGATACTGCTGCAGAGAGCAGCCTGGTTTCTGAGACATCAGACAAAACTGCACTCCATCAGGTACAGGTGAAGAAAGCCTGCAGAGAGGAAAAAGAACTAGACCCCTCTGCTGAAATGCATCCATATGAATGTTCAGAATGTACAGAAGTCTTTGTCACTCCTGAAGAATATTTAGAACACCAAGGAACACATTTTATAGAGACAGAAAAGGAAAGTGAAGAATCTGAAGTGCCAGAAATGAACAGCATTTTGAACAGGGTTGAAATCTATGAGAGCAGACTACAAAGTCTTGCAAGACAACATGCCGCATTGTATGAGGAGCAACAAAATTGTGAGCATAGTGAAGCAACAGCCACTGGAAACAGCAGGGAGGATTATTCAGGAAATCTTACACAAGTGCCTGAGAAGAACCAGACTAGACAACACATTCAGTCGGAAATAATAGAGAAGGGCGTTTCCATTGTCCATCAAACAGTATTTAAATGTATTGATTGTGAGAGAGACTTTCCCACTTTTGAAGCTCTAAAAAAACACAAAAAAGAACACAGTGCAGAGGTTTTCAGATGCACAGAGTGTAATCGGGTGTTTGCTTCTGCCAACAGGCTTCAGGCACATCAGAAGGTGCACATGGATGGGACATTTGAGTGTTCTCAATGCAGCAAGGTTTTCAAGAAGGCGACTTCCTTGGAGTTGCACATGGGCGTTCATAGTGGGAAGGCGATTTATCTCTGTTTGGACTGTGGTTTGGGGTTTGGCACAGAAATGAGTTTAATTGTGCATAGAAAGACGCACACGCCTGAACCACATCATCGCTGTGAGTGTGGGAAAACTTTCACTAACATGACAAAATTTCTTTACCACCGACGCACACACAGTGGAAAGAGTGGGAACCCTTCAGGAAAAATGGAAAAGCTGCGAGGAGAGGAAGCTGAAGTAGTACTTGAAACAATGAAGCACATGCATTCTTCTAAGCCACAGCCCACTGTACCAGGTGAATTTGCCATTGAATCTCGGGGAATGGCTGTACAGATTAATCAGGCAGACTCTGTAACGCCTGAAGTAGAAGTGGAAAATGGCCAAACAGCACAGCCTTCCGAAGGTAAACTTAGTTTTAGGTGTCCACAATGTGGAAAAGTATTTAGCACTCAGATTCGAATGGTACGTCATAAAAGAACTGTGCATGTGCTGGAGAGGAACCACAAATGTCCGATCTGTGGAAAAAGCTTCAAGAAACTTGTACATGTGCGTAATCACATGAGAACACACACTGGAGAAAAACCATTCCAGTGCACAGTGTGTGGCAAGACATTTACTTCATTGGCCAACCTCACTCGACATAACATGCTCCATACTGGTGAAAGGCCATACAAATGTGATATTTGTCACAAAGCGTTTACTCAGTCCTCCAATTTGCAACAGCATCAACTTCTCCATTCCAATTCTAGTCCATTTTCATGTAAAGAGTGTGGCATGAGCTTCAATAGACACTCCAAACTAGCCAGTCACCTATACCACCACCATGCTGGGGAGCTGCCCTTTAAATGCAAAGATTGTGAAAAATCATACCTTCGTAAGGGACTTCTTGAGTTGCACCGTTTTAGTCATTTGGGCAAGGAGCCTTACCGGTGTACAGAATGTGGAGCTGTTTTCGCTCTTCTTTCAAAATTACAGGAACATCGCTGCAACCGAAACAGTCAAGTGTATGAATGTATAACTTGCAGAAAGAAATTGACTTCTGCAACCAAACTAAAACTGCACCAGCTAATTCACACAGGGGAGCGACCTTATAAATGTAACCTTTGTAACAAAGCATTCACAAACCAAAGCAACTTGGGCCTCCATGAACGTAGACATGCAGGACTTCGACCTTACCAATGTGGGGAGTGTGGAAAAACATTTACAGGATTTTCTGGTCTGCAGTTACATAGGCGGATTCATACAGGTGAACGGCCATACCCTTGCCCAGACTGTGGGAAGGCATTCAGACAAGCCACACATTTAAGAGAGCATCGTCGTCTGCATACTGGTGAGAGACCTTATAAGTGTGATTTATGTAGTAAAGCATTTATACAGTCCATGCATTTACAGGAACACAGGCGCACCCACACTGGCGAGCGACCGCATAGCTGCTCAGAGTGTGGAAAGGCTTTTAAGTCTTTATCTAATCTCCGAAGCCATCGGAAAACACATCTGGATACCAAACATACAATTATGTGCACTGAACTTGGAAACACCATTGCTATTATACAAACTGGGGATCCCCTTCCCATTTTAGAAACCATTGAAATATATCAGGCAACCTCTGATGGAAGCATACAAGTTGGAAATCTGCAACTAGAAAGTATTGAACTGGGAAATATACCCTTGGGCAATGTACAGCTTGAGAATTTACAGGTTAATAGTTTACTATAGTAGTAATAATATGTATATATAGATATATAAAACATAGTTTTCGATAGTTAATTGCAATCTGACTTTCATGTGAATAAAACAACTAACTTTTGACATGTTTATAGATTTCTGATTCAATTTTTATTTCCTCTCTATGCTGATATGCTTACGTTTGTATCATAGATGTCACTTGCATTTTTTGCATTACTTTATCGGTATATACATATAATTTATTTATTTTAACTGGACACATGAGCTGTTCCAGTGTTCCCTTTTGAGATTATAAGTTATCAGGCGATGAGTTCAGGTAACTGTATACTGCAAACTTATGTATGTAGCAAACGACCAATAACAGCAAATTCCATATAAATATGTGGAGCTTAATTATATCTAGTAATTTCAAGCAAATATATCAGGTTAACTACAGTTTTTAAAATTAGCACAGACTGTGAGAAGTAGGAAAAGCTGGGAGCATTGCCTTCAGTAAGGTTAAATCAGTAAGATTTTTTTGTACGGGTAATCCAGATAGTTGAGTATACTTTAGAAGAAACCCTTAATATTTTAATCTGAAGTAGGAGATTCATTTGTCTGCAACCTGTGGGTTATGGATCCGATATCGGATCCGAACCGGCATGGTTTACCAGCTATGGATCCAAGCTCTCAGCTCCTCCCCTCACCCATAATGCCCTGCTCTACCCTCATGACCTCAGATCTAGTTTGCCGCGCATGGTGACCAGATTGTTTTTCCAGCTCTCCAGCTAAGTGATATATTCAGTCTTTAAATTAGTCAAATTTAAAATTTTTGGTTTATTTGTGTGAAAGTGTAGGTTTCCCTCTTGTATTTTACCTTTTTTTAGAGTTTAATCTTAATTTTATATCCCTCCCCTCGCTGGTAGCGTAGTGTGTGTGTTGGACCTGTGAGTGATTTTTGTTTTTTTTTTAGTTACTTTACTTTAGTTCTAGTAACTTTTATTTGTTAGCTTGGGATGTCTGAGCAGCCCAAGGCTATTTTCTCAAAGTGCACCGAGTGTGGCCATAAGCTTTCCCCAGCTGATGGCCACACTCGGTGTGTTAGATGCCTGGGGGTTGAACACCTCACATCTGGATGTTCCATTTGTGCAGGGTTCAACCCCAGGGCATTGAAGGAGCGGAGGTCCAAGCTTGTTTTGGCGGGCCTCTTGCCGCCAGACTCGGCTCCGACCTCCGCTCCTTCGGGGGTAACCGTCCTCACGGTTATTCCCTCTCCGGCGCCCCCTCCTCCTCCTGGGACTCAACCTCCCGTTTCTGGTTCGGAGGAGAGGGATGCTAGGAAAAAGGATCGGAGGGAGAAGCACCATAAGCGGCGGGCCGAGACCTCTGTTTCGGCCCCGCCAGCCAAGCGGGCTTCTCCCCCAGCCCCCTTGTTTGCTGGATCTCCTCCTCCTCGGCTCCGGTCTCCAGTGTGTTTTTCACCAGGACCTGAGGAGGAGGAGACCCGATCTCCGTCGAGGCTATCGAGGAGGCACTCAAGGCCTACCTCGGTAGCCTCGTCGAGATCAACGTACAGCCTATCGGATGCTGATCTGGACCGGATGATGAGAAGGTTCATCCAGGCCCAGATGCAGATGGGAGTGCTCTTGCCCGACCCCCTTTTTCAAGCCCATTGCTCCTTCTCCGACCCGCTACCCGGGTTCGGAGCAGTTGGAGCCGAGCAGCTTCGGAGCCGGGGGTGGGTCAGTGCCGATAGTACTTGGTACTTCGGATCCGACCCTGCCCTCGAGTGCATCGGATCCGACCTCTCGGAGCCTGGATCCGAGCTTCGGATCCGGGGGGATCAGTGCTCCTTCGGCACCATCTGTGTCGGAGCGCACTGTCCCTTCGGATCCGAGTGCTTCGGCGCCGGCTCCGATCCACTCTTCGGATCCGAGGGGGAGCCGATTGTCGGATCCTTTGGTCGAGGTCGGCTCCCCTTCGGCGTTTGATGTAGTGGAGAGGGCCCTGTTGAGGGTCTCCGGACCCCCGGCACTTGTTTTGGCTCCGTTCCGCGCTCCCTCTGCACTGGGTCAGGCTTCCACCATCCGGCCCTTGGGACAGCCCGCTTCTGTGCCCCAAGCTGCTCCCCTGGAACAGGTTGTTGCTTGCGAGGAGTCCTCTGACAGCCCCCCAGAGGATGTTCCTCGCAAGCATACGTGCAAAAGGAGGCACATTGACTCCCCCGAGTCTCTCACGGAAGACACGGATTTGGAGGAAGGGGAAGGCTCCCCACGGTCACCCCCCGAGGATGTCTCATTTGGAGACATCATGGAAATGCTCCGTATAAGGGGGGGGTGGTCTGCCCCCAAGTCTTCCTCGGACGAGTCCGTGTTCTTGGAGCCATTTGAAGCGGGCCTGTCTACCTCTTGGTGTCCCCTCCTGCCGACCCCCTGGTGGACCTCATTACCACCAGGGCGTGGAAGGAACCGGACACCGTGGAGCCAATCCCTAAGAGGCCCGACAGGATCCTCAGTCCACCGTCTGACCGTGCCCATTGGAGTAAGGGGCCTCCGGTAGATGCCATGTTGACGGCGGCGGCCACCAAGAGGGAACTTGCTCAGGAGAGTCCCTCAGTCCATCCCCCGAGCAAGGAGTCTCGGATGATGGACCGCTTGGGGAAGCGGATGTTTAGTTCAGCGACCTTCTCGGTAAGGGCGCTGAACTACTTGGCACACGTTATTAGGATGCAGCGTGATCTCATTAAAGAATACGCTGCATCTCCCCCAGAGTCCATGTCGGAGGAGGGCAAAGTGCTGCACTCCACCCGCATGGCCACTCTTAGATCAGTTACCAATACCTCTATGTGGCTACTCTCCCATGCTACGGAAGGCGCCGCTAGAGCCGCAGGGGCAGGTCTAGTCACTAGACGTCAGGCCTGGCTCCGTCATTGCGATTTCTCTGAGCCCTTCAAAGCGTCATTTGTGAACGCCCCGTTTGATGGTTCTGCCCGCTTTGGCAAAACCGTTCGCGACACCTTGACCCAGAGCGAGAAGGACGGGAAGACACTGTCTGCCATCGGAATCCGCTTCTCTGCACCCCAGAGGCCCTATTCTAGGAACCAAAAGGGTCAGAAGAAGATGTGGTTCCGGACGTCGCAGCAATCCCAGCCTGCTCCGGACAACCAGTCCTTCCAGAGGAGGACAGGGAGGATGCCGCCCTAGAGGCAGAGGGGCTCCCAGGAACTTCGGGTCCAGAGAACCCTTCTCTGAACGGCCCGCGCAGCAACCCTGAGGGGTTGCCCGGCTGCTCCACTCTGGAGGCAGTCGGGGGACATTTTTCGGGGCACCTAGTGGCATGGGAGTCCATAACATCAGACCGCTGGGTTCTCCAGATCATATCCAGAGGATACCGTATCCCTTTTCGTCACTTACCAAAATTGAAGTTCCTCCCAGACATTCCACCCGGTCAACGGGAGGCCGCTTTGGCAGAAATTGGCCATCTGCTAAAGAAAAGAGCCATCCAGCCCGTTCCCCCAGACCAGATCGGATCAGGGTTCTACTCCAGGTTCTTTTTAGTGCCAAAAAAGACGGGGGATCTAAGACCAATTTTAGACCTTTCTCTCTTGAACCTGGCAGTTCCCAAGGAAAAATTCCGAATGGTCACTCTGCAATCTATTCTCCCCCTTCTGGGAGAAAATCACTGGATGTGCTCCATAGACCTCAAAGATGCGTACTACCATATCCTAATGGACAGGCGCTCCAGGAGGTTTCTCCGCTTCCGGCCGGGAGCCAGTCACTACCAGTTCCGGGTCCTTCCCTTTGGTCTCACCACAGCCCCCAGGGTGTTCACCAAAGTATTAGCAGTGGTAGCGGCCCACCTGAGGCTTCGGGGGGTGCAGGTCTTCCCCTACCTGGACGACTGGCTCCTTACCGCCCCAACAAGGCATCTACTACTATTGCCGCGAGTCTCCTTTCTCCATCTTGCTCCCAATCTGGGCATCACTATAAATACGAAGAAATCCAACCTAGCGCCCACACAGCCCTTAGATTTTATAGGGGCCAGGTTAGACACAAGGAGTTTAAAAGCCTTCCTCACTGCGGACAGAGTTCAAAATCTGCAGCTCCAGGTGCGGGCCATTCTCCACTCAAGTTCTGTTCCGGCGGAGTTGGTCCTGAGGGCTCTAGGGTCCATGGCGTCTGCTATAGCACTCCTTCCTCTCGCCAGGCTCAATATGCGCATCCTCCAGTGGACTCTCTTAGTACAGTGGTCATACCTTGCTCTTCCTATGCATCATCCCATTGCGATCAGCAAGGCTTGCAAGCGGTCCCTCCTGTGGTGGCTTCACTCCCCAGATCTCCACGGAGGCCGCCCATTTTGTGCTCCTCCCCCTCTCGCCACGGTGACCACGGACGCCTCCCGCCTCGGGTGGGGGGGGGGCATTTTGCGGGCCGGACCGTCCAAGGCACGTGGAACGATTCAGAGACCTTACTGCATATCAACGTTCTAGAGATGAGAGCAGTGCTCTTAGCGTTGCTAGCACTTCAGGACTTTCTTCCCTTGGGAACAATTGCGATTCAATCAGACAACATGTCGGTTGTCTGGTATATCAACAAGCAAAGAGGAACAAGGTCTTACCCTCTTTGTCGAGAAGCCATGAGAGTTTGGGAATGGGCAATCTCCACCAACCGCTTTCTAATAGCAACGCACATTCCGGGTCGGTCCAACATCCTGGCGGACAAGCTCAGTCGCACCATTCTGACCCCTTACGAGTGGTCTCTCAGTTCTCAAGTAGCGGAACGCATATTCGCACGGTGGGGAACTCCTTCATGCGATCTTTTTGCCTCTCCCTCAAACACCAAGTGCGACAGTTTTTTCGCTCTGATATCTCCTCCAGGAGGTTCCCCAAGAGATGCTCTGGTGCATGCTTGGCCACCCGGTCTCCTGTATGCTTATCCACCCTTGCCTCTGATGCTCCAAGTTCTTCAGAAAGCCTCTCGGGTGGGTTGCAGAATGATTCTCATTGCTCCGTTTTGGCCTTGACAGATCTGGTTCCCCTTCCTAAGGTCTCACTCGGTGAATCCCCCTTGGATTCTAGATCCCATTCCGGATCTCATATCTCATCCATCCTGCCTATCTCCTCCGAACCTGGACAACCTAAAGCTGACCGCTTGGCTGCTCCAGTTCCACTCTTGATCAGGACTCCCGGTATTTCGTCCCCTGTTAAGGCGATCCTGGTGGCAGCTCATAAACCGTCCACTAGGAAAGTCTACCGTAGCAAGTGGAAACTGTTTTCTTTGTGGGCGGAGCGGCAAGGCCTGAACCCCTTCACAGTTCCTCTCCCTTTAGTGCTTGATTTCTTAACCACTCTTTTTAGCGATGGTGCCAGCAGTTCTGCAGTCAAAGTACAACTTGCGGCAATTTCACATTATCACATTGGTCATGACTCCAGTCCACTCATGTCAGCCAAGTTGTGTAAAATTTTTCTTAAAGGTACTTTCCTTCTCAGGCCCCCTGTAAAACAAGCGGTTCCTCCCTGGGACCTTTCCTTAGTTCTCCAGGCCTTGACCGCCCCCCCCTTCGAACCAGCGGCTACGGTAGATCTCAAATTCTTGTCATTCAAGACTGCCTTCTTAGTAGCCATTACATCGGCCAAGAGAGTTTCAGAGCTCCAAGCATTATCAGCTAAACCTCCTTACTTGGTCTTTCATCCGGACCGTGTTTACCTCAGGACCAACCCGTCCTTTCTTCCTAAAGTAGTTTCTGAAGCAAACATTAATCAATCCATTAACCTCCCTGTTTTCTTTCCTAAATATGAAAACAAAGGTGAATACAAGCTTCACTCCTTAGATGTTCACAGGCAACTTAGATTTTATCTAAACAGAACGGCTGGTCATAGGCAATCCGACCAGTTGTTCATTTCCTTTGCTAAATTTAATTTGGGCAAGCCAATTTCTAAAGTCTCTCTGTCTCGCTGGATTTCACAATGTATCTTATTGGCTTATCAAGCTTCAGGAAGGCCCGCACCGGAGGGTGTACACGCCCATTCAACCCGGTCAGTCTCTACCTCGGCAGCCTTTAAGGCTAGGATTCCTCTAGATGATATTTGTGCAGCAGCCACGTGGGCTTCATCTCATACTTTTATTTCCCACTACAAGTTGGATCTTGCATCTAGGGGTAGAGCATCCTTTGGCTCAGGTGCTCGGAATATCCTTCCATGTTGGCCGCCCAAGATTCAGGTAGCTGGGGACTCTGTCCCACAGGTTGCAGACAAATGAATCTCCTACTTCAGATTTAGAAGTTATGTACTCACCATAACGTTCCATCTGAGTAGGTGTATTCATTTGTCTGCAACCATCCCGCCCTCCTATCCCCCTGGCCTTTCAGTTTCCTGCATATGGTGTGTTACCCTTTTCAGGGTGTTCTTGCTGTTGGCAAACTCGATCTGAGGTCATGAGGGTAGAGCAGGGCATTATGGGTGAGGGGAGGAGCTGAGAGCTTGGATCCATAGCTGGTAAACCATGCCGGTTCAGATCCGATATCGGATCCATAACCCACAGGTTGCAGACAAATGAATACACCTACTCAGATGGAACGTCATGGTGAGTACATCACTTCTAATTTTTACATTTGTTGAACACAGTAGAGCGCTGCTTCAGTGTTTGTGATATACCCAATATTTATAATCCAAAACAGACAAGCAAATGTTCCAAGTGCTTTATGTACACATGATATTTACACATGTTTAGAACAACTGAGATGAAGACATTTAACTAGTGTCAACAGTTCTTTGCCACCCCAGCAGTTGCGTAAAGGCAGTTAATTTAATATGGCATGCTTATCAAAAATTTTCCTAGACTACTAATCGCTTCCTCTTTATCCATAATTCATTGGCTGTGGACCTTGCTCTCCAGATCTCTTTTTGCAGGATCGCAGTGACTCACAGTTGAGAAACAGCCCAGATTAAACAATTCTGCAGTAAAAATGTTTTCACTTTGAGTAAATTGGATTTTTCTTTTATCTGTCTGATTGTGCTTTGCAGTGACTTTTTTGTGTCATTTGGCCTTTATTTTTTTTAGAGGCCCCTTTGTCTGCTTCCTGCTTCTTCACTAGATCTTCCAAGCTTTCCTCAGTTGTAGTAGTGGTTGCGGTGCCGGTATCAAGAAGTCCAGCAGTAAGCCACAGTTAACATCCATAGACTTGGTTGACATTGATTGTGATCCTGACTGTGTATCTGCAGCCTTTGGTGTCAAAATGCAGTTGTTGACTATACTATTGGTGCCAGTACTGCTGATGTTGATGGGCATGTGTCCAACTCTAGTGATTGATCTCTCGGGGAAGAGTTTGACTGTGAACTTGCAATGCCAGTCTCCACAGGATCTCCCTTTTGTTGTCTGAATTGGTGTTGTCAGTTTGGAACACAGTGTCAACATCAGTAATAGAGAGAGTTCTGTATTTGCCACCTTTGGCATTTGCACTTATTCAGATGTTGGTCCTGTCCCAGATAGCAAATATTTCTTTGGCTGAGCCTTTTACTGTCCCACTTGTCCAGCTGCAGGACAGAGGCTCCAAAGGCCTCAGGCAGTGTCTCTCCATGACATCACACCCAGACAGAGTAAACCAAGGCTTCAGGTAGTGTCTCTGCGTGACGTAACACACACCCAAACCATGCTTCTTCACCTTCTTGATCCTTGACTATGATGCCACAGAGGATGGACAGAAAGTACATGTACATGATGAAACATGAACTCTACAGTTAGAGCTCAGATTTCACTTAATCTTTTCCTGACAGCAAATTTGTGGAAATCTTAAGCAACGATGGAGCAAAGGGGATGACCAGGGATGACCCAGTGTCTTTCCTACAAAATACATTACAAGAAGCCTTTCTGACCTCCCAGCCTACTTCTAGAGTGATATCTTTAGTAGTGAAAAATGCTTATGTTCACCACTAGTATGACACAGGATAACCCTGATAATGTGGTGCTGACACCTTTACCTAGAAAACTGGACAAAATCTTCCTTCCCCTAAGGATGGGAACTGCTATTAAGAGACTTCCAAAGCCTGACTCTGTGTTTCTGCAGCTCTTAAAAGTGCCCCAACTTTGCAGTGCCCTACAACCCCCCACCCCTGATAAAGTTCCAGCAAGTGCTGGTTGATGATTATTGGACCAATTCTCAAATATAGTCAGAAAACTGAAGCTGCAGTCCCAATCGTCAGATGTCTTAACATCAAATCTCATAATGAGACTGGAATTTAACTCTGAGGATTCTATCAGAGCTTCAGATGCTGGTGTCACTGTTTCTACACACCTGGTTTCAGCTAACTGACTTTGCTGAAGTCATTATGGTGACTTTTCTGAATGAACCCTTTTAGGGCATCACTTCTGAAATGAAAGCCTACCTGGAGAAGGAAAAAAATGGGGGCAAAAATGTTGTGTCTTTGTGAAGTTTCAGATTCCACAGCACACCTTTCTTAATGATTCAACAAAGCCCATGCAAACTTTGGTTTAATCATGCCACCATTATTAGAACCAGAGGCCTGGAATGAACCAGAGTTATTCTGGTAACTTTCACAACAGTTGCCATACCAAAAGTAGATGTAACTGACAAAAGCAGAGAAATCACAGCCTTCCTTCTGTGGATGGGGAGCAGCTGCAGAATATACGAGGGCATGTTTGACTGTCCCTTTCTGATGTCAGTCAGAAGCAGTCTGTTCCTCTACCTTCTTACATGACTGATCACCATGTAGGACAAGCAGATAAGTACAGTGATACTTAGTTGTATACAATGCCATTCATTTCCTTAGCTCCACTCCTTGCCATTGTTGGACATTACATCCCTTCAAAATGAAGCAAGGTGTGACTGGTCCCTACTGCAGGCCAGCAATCAAGGAGACTCAATCCTCACCATTGACTCCGGTGAGGGACAGTTGCTCTGAGCAAAGATGGGTTCACACAGTATTTTCAGATGTAGCTTCCTGCACCAAGCAGAATTTCCCATAAGAGCACACAGGAAGTACGCTCCAGACCTGGGGCTGGACTCTCTCTCTCTCTCTCTCTGTCTCTCTCCAGGCCCACACAAAATTCCACACTGAATGCTTTGGAGCTGTGTATCCCTGTTCCCAGTAGCTGACGCACACACTTGGATATTTGAGTTTCACAGACACACACACACACACCTGGGAAAAGCTGGCACAGATTTACTAGCTGTGCCTCTTTCTGCCCAGACTCTGAGGTAATCACGCTGTCATCAGTCAGATACTCTGACACTCTTACAAAGGGAACCTAATTATACTGTGTAAAATTAATAGTAATACAAATGGTAGGGTGTGACCAAAGCAGCAAGGCTTTCAGGAGTGGCTACACTGTCACTAAAACAAGCATAAGTACTCTCAAGATGTTAAAACGTATTCTCTAAAGGACCAGCCACAGTGAATGTATTAAAATATTTAATGATAAATAATAAAACCGAAAACAGGAGAATACTAAAGACAGTAAACAACAGAGTTTCAACCACAGAGATATAAAAATAATATAGCTGAATAGTTTCTCACAAATGCAGAAAATACTAAACGGTTCTCACTAAATGTTCCTGACTAACTAAAGAATTACTGTTCCCTGACTACTTACTAAAGCAAGGCAAGCTGATATGTGTGGAGTGTCTTACCCACAGCAAAAGCTAGATGTCTGTATGTGTAGATGTGTGAGATATATATCCTGTCAGAAATCTTTCATGTCTGATTCTAAAGTGCTGCTGCAAGGGTTCCAAAGAAACCAGATGCTGGCTAGAGGATGACATCACTTCTAGTCACCTGACTCTGGTACAATACACACACACAGCTTTGCAAAGATCTGTGGCAGCATCTGAAAACTGTAACACAATTTCAAACTTTCCACCCTTCCAAGGTTCTGTGATAAACTTGCGCATTTGATCAGTTATAACAGTACAATCTAATATACATGCATACATTTTTTCTATCCAGCAGGACCTACTGTTGCATTTTTAACACTAGTAATTTTACAAATATATTTTTAACTCAAACATCTGTACAAATCAGTGTGATAGTCAAATAACATAAAAATCTTTACAAAACTTCAGCTAGCTATGCTGGCACATGTACATATGTACTGCCGTACTCTCCCTGGCACAGATGGCACTACCTCATAACATCACACAAGAGAAAATAGGTATTGCACCTTCTTTTAAAATGAGCCATGTAAAAAGTCACCAGTCCAGAAGTAATTGGGGTACTACTCCAGGTTCTTTTTTGTACCAAAGGAAACAAAGGACTTTAGGCCCACTCTGGATTTGAATGGTCTCAACAGATTTTATCCAAAAAAAAAACATGTTGGGGTCATGGTACGGTCCATCGTTTCATGTCTTGGAAGGTGAGTGGATGCACTGTTTGATTGTTCATGTTGCCTACCTCCACATAAAAATTTCCAAGGAGTCCAGGAGGTGTCTGTGCTTTTAGGTAGGCGCCAGGCATCATCAATTCATGTTTCTTCTGTTTGGTTTTACAACAGCCCTCAGGCTGTTCAGCAGATGCACACCTGTAGTTGTGCTGAGCCATAGTTTAAGCAAGGGATGGATTTGTTTTCTCTCTCTCTAGATGACTGGCCCTGACTACAGCCCAAGTGACCCAATTTTGACTAGGTAGGATTGGGGATGCTCATCCTTGGGGGGGGGGGTTGGGGGTTATGATGGTTTCCACCCATCTTGCACCAGTGTTTCAATTACAGGATCTTGGGTGGAGAGAGGAGTCCCACCATGACATTGCCAGGAAGACATGGGCATATTCACTAAAGCTGGTGACCGTAATACCTGTTGGCGCATGTCCAACCATGTGTGCTCCACCCGCAAGGTTAGTAAGCTACCTTCATGGTGAAGTAAGTGTTCATGTCACCAGTAGGGGTGAAGTTAGGTCACAATGCCCACATTGCCAGGATGCTAGCAAAACCACAAAGCACTCCCTTGCAGACAGTGCACATCGGGTTGTGGAGGCTTGAAGGTTGAAACTGTTCAGATGTCATTTGTCATAGCCTGTCTTGGCCTAAGAACATTGGTGTTGATGGTAGTGACAATTCCAGTGTTTTCCTTTGTAAAGTTTTTTATTAGAGTTTTTCAGCACTCGTTATGAATTTAGTTGTCACAAGTCTGCAATCCAGTATCTAAAGGTGAAAAAGTCATTTACAGCCTACAGAACACATCTGGTTTCAAATCCCTACCTCACTATTGGCTGTTACTGCCCAAGAACTCTGTTCACACTGGGTGGCTGGACTGCCCATCGATGTACTGGAGATGCTCCAAGGCTTTCATGATTCCCTGCCTCACTGTGTGAATGCCAACCACTCCAGCAACATGGCAGTGGTTTGCTGTGTCAGCAGGCAAGGGGAGCTTACTCCGGTCCTTTATGTTGAGAAGTGATGAGGGGTCTGGGAATAGAGTATGTCAACCCGCTGTTTTCTGAATGCAAACCACATTCCAGGGAAGCTGTCAGATAGGATCCCCCAGTGCCTTCTGAGACTACACATATAATCCCTCAGCAGTGCAAAGGTTGTCCTTTTGCTGGGAGAAGCCTTGCTGCAACCTCTGTGCTTTTCTAATGAATGACAAGCAGAGCAACATCTTCTTGTTCACTCATCACTCCACTGGGGGATGCACTAGGGATGCCATAAGCTAGATATGGCCCCTGACTCCTTTATGCTTTACCCCCATTTTGTCCAGCAGTAAGGCGTATCCTGAAAGATAAACAGCACAAGTCCAGCATTATTCTCATTCCTAGCACCATTGTGGCCATCACAAGTTTGGCTAACCATGCCTGCACCTAATTTACTTTGAGACACCTTTCCCTCAGAGGCCCTTCAGGATCTTACTATTCCAATCTGGTAAGCCTCATCTGAATGTCCAGTGTCTGTCTAACTGAGTCATTTTTCCATGTACTTGAAGGCCACAGATCATGCATGTCCATCCTGGGTACTTCAAACTATCAAACCTACTCAGAAGCCTAATACTAGAAAAATCTACAAGAGTACATGGACACATTTTCCATTTGGGCTTTGTCAAGAGACTGGAACCATTTATTGCCCCTATACCCTCAGTTTTGTATTGCTTATCTCAAATCTGTGATGCAAGTGTCTGCTACTCATCTGTAAAAGTTCAGTTGCCTGTTGTATCTAATTTTCATCAGAGCTCAAACTCCATATCTAAAGACTCCTTGAAAGTATATAAAGCATGTTTAAAAGGAACCTTTCTTCTCAGACCTCTCAAGGATCCTCTTTTACCTACTTATTTGTATTTTGTGCTGGAGAGGGCTGCACTCCCACCCCCACCCTATTTTAAACTAGATCTCTTTGCAGAGTTGAAATTTTTGTCTCAAACTCATTTTCCTAATAGCCATGTTGTCAGTGTGGTAGTTCCCTGGGGTAGAAGATTTCCCAAAGGATACAGTAATGCATTTGTTGGCATTTAGTTTGTCTGTGATTTTGACAATAGTAATTTATATGGGACAAACCTGCCTGCAGAACGGCTGTCATTTGGTGATTCAGTGACTGACTGTAGCTTACAGTTATCTGAAAACTTAAGTCAACCAGAGCCCTTTGGTATTGTGTTTTACTTCAGAAAAGTAGGTGCCAAACAGTAGAGGTCCCAGCAAAGAACCCTGGGAGACTCCACTGGCAACTGGTCTTTTTGTGGAGGTGACTTCACCTATTTTGATTTCCTTTGTCCTGTCTGTGAGCCAGTTGATAGTCCAGCAGGTGACATAGGAGTTTATTCATGGTTTATTTAGCTTTTTTTACTATGCCTGAGTTGAAAATTTTGCCTTTATCCGTTACTTTGGTGACCTTTTCAAAAAAAAAAAAAATACACTAGGTTGAGTAAGCATAACCTGCCCCTTACAAAAACAAAATGGGACAGATCCAGTGTTTGGAACTTCCCTATGTCTTGACTGATTAGTTCCACGATGAGTTTTTCCATGGCTTTGCATATGAGGCTGGTCAGACTTATGGGTCTGTAGTTGCCTAGGTCTGTGGAAGGTCCTTCCTTTTGCAAAGGAATGACTAGCTATACTCTATTTGCTTGGTACAAAACTATATTAAGGCTGAGATTGAACAGTGTTAGGAGTGTGGCTAAATATTGCTTCATTCTATTTAAGATGCATCCAGGGATAGTATCAAGACCCATCGATGCAGTAATTTTAGGTTTTGATAGCACTTCTAGGACTTTAAGTTGTGTGATAGCTGGAGGTGAGACAGTTTCAGATATATCTTGAAAGATGGAGGTGAAAGAGTGGGGTAAAGTTAGAGCTAAATTAATCGGCCAATGGGTTCACTATATCTTCAGCCGCCGTGCAAGTAACATCATTCACAATTAGGTCAGTGCATTGCTGCGTTGTGCTTTTGAGATTGTGAACATAACTAAAAAATGTCTTCTGATTTGTTTTTGGCTTGGGTAGCTATTTTGGCCTCAAACTTGGCATTGGTGGATTTTATTAAGCTCCCAAGTTTGTTTATTTCAGTGACAAGGGCTCTAACATTCTGGGAATTACTTTTGATCAAAATTCTTGTCTTTTTTTATTATAAAGCTTGTTGATATTATAATTCCACCATGTGGGTTTGTTTGTGGGGTTTGCCCTGCACTTGCTCTTAATGGGTGCATCTGCTTGCATGCTGGCATAGTGTGGAGGTATGTTTCTGAATATTCAGTGAAGTTATTTAGGTTTGTTGGGGATTTTAAAGCTTGCCAATGTATCCCTTAGGAGTGGGTAGTCTGTCTTAAAAAAATTTGTAAAGGTACCTTAGGTGGAAAGGATCTCTCGTTTCAATTTTATTTCTAAGGATACTGTTTTATGGTCAGACCTAACAAGTGATGAAGATATGCAAGGGTTGGTGCAAGATTCTCCCATGTTAGCAGTGGCGGATCCAGGAATTTGCAAAAAAAGGGGGGGGGGGGCGCAGTCAGGTTAGTTGGCTACTGGGTGAAAGCGGGACACTAGGTTTGGTGGTTGTGAAAAGATTACCTTAAGAAGCTCTGACATCACGTGTGGAAAGAAATTTACA